>NW_006921672.1:9743895-9745821 GCF_000298275.1 Orycteropus afer afer | reverse complement strand
ACTGCAGACTATATTTTTCAACCTTCATCAGTAAGTGCCTCAAGTCATCCTCACTTTCAGCAAGCAAAGTTGTATCGTCTGTGTATCTCAGGTTGTTAATGATTCTTCTTCCAATTCTGATGCCATGTTTTTCTTCATATAGTCCAGCTTCTCAGATTATTTGTTCAGCATATAGACTGAATAAGTATGGTGAAAGGATACAACCCTGACCCACTCCCTTCCTGATTTTAAACCATGCAGTGTCCCCTTGTTCCGTTTGAACGACAGCCTACTGGTCAAGGTACAAGTCCCTTATGAGTACATTCAAGTGCTCGGGAATTTCCATTCTTCTCAATGTTATCCATAATTTGTCATGATCCACACAATCTGGACAACTTGGAAACAACTTTTATTCCCTTATCTCCCTGTGAAGAAGGAGGAGGCTCAGGACCTTCCCAGTACAATTTGCATCCAGATTAATCAGAGTCAGCTCAGCATACAATGCAGGGTCTGAGCGCTAGCCAAACCTCCAAGGAGAGGTTCAATCAGGGGGCCACCTTGTTGTCATCCTGGTTGTGGAAAACTGGAAATCAAGGCCCAAGCAGAAGTACAAACTGCCTATGAACAAAAGCATATCATAAGGAATTGAATTTATTAGACTTCTAAGTGCCTCAGTGCAAAAAGGGATCTGCAAAGCCATTTCATTCAATTACCTGCTTCTCATTCTTAAATCTTCCATTGCCACATCAGCGTCCACTTAAACTACTCGACTGCTTTTTGGTGGAGACACCCTATTCCATACAAGATCTTCACCATGCTGAGTCAAAATTTGTTTCTCTCCATGAGCCACCCACTTGTCCTGGACCAGCCCATTGCAGCCATATGGGGCAAGTCCAGTCCCTCACATATAGCCCTTCCATGCTGTACTGCTATTTTTGGCTTCAGTTTTCTCAAGGCTAATTTTCTGAAGTTTTTTCACCTGCTGCTCATTAATTATGACATCATCATCATATCAACTTTACTTTTAATATTCCATAATTTATCTCAATCCTTCTTATGTAGCCTGGAATTAAATGCATTTCTCAGATGTCTCTGAATGGTCAGGGAGGATTAGGCCTGCCTTCTCCTCCTTTGCAATTATCATACATCCATTAATGTATGCACGTTTGCATTCAGGGTTTGTTGCAAGAAATGGTCAATAATAAGTGTGGACTTATACTGAGGATACTGCCATGTAAAACATCTAACTTTTTCATTTCTTTCAATCTCTTATATAGATGTTCAGTGGTTGTTTCTAGATTAGCAGTTTCGATCTCTTTTTCTAAACAATCCCAGGTATAAGAGGGCTTGTTTAGGGAAATATGACAACTGGAGAAGGAGTGTGGAGGGTGGACACAATCTTAGCATCTGTGAGTAGTTAAAATAAATTCTCTCAGTTAAGTTAGATGTATTTACTCCTCCCCAATGTCATGCACCATGGTGCATGAATAACCACTTTTTCAGCTCTAACAGTGGCTCTCACATTACATGTTGTTAGATTCAGCCTCTTCTACAAGGACATCTGAAGCATCTGGAACTATGATCCTGACATTGCATATTCACAACCCCCAACTTCATGGCCTCCAAATATTTTGAGCAATGTCTTTTATAGAAAATCTCTCAAAAAAGTTGAGATGCCCATGATTGAATTTAGAGAGACCACACCAAGTTAATCTAAGACACGAAGACCATACTAAAGTGGAAAAGGACACATATTTGGTACAATATAATTCAAAGACAGAATTTCCAGGAAGCAAATGTCTTCTTCCTTCCCTTGGTTTCCTCAGTCCACAAGACACACACACACACACACACACACTGGCAGTACCCCTCATTTTCTGAAACACTACTCATTTGTTTGCCCATTTTTGCACTTCTTTTTTTTTTTCCTTTTTTTAATTTATTGTG
>NW_006921672.1:9738523-9740254 GCF_000298275.1 Orycteropus afer afer | reverse complement strand
AATTCTTCTGCTAGTTGGGGTTGAGTCCACTTTTGTATCCTTCCCTTCAAGGCTCAGGGGTCCAAGATTATCTTCTGTGTCTGTGTTAATTGGTTTCTCTTTTCTTTGTTGAAGAGGGTCTGTGCAGTCCTTCTGCCTAGTCTGCCACCTTGCCGGAACTCCACCCATTTTTGCACTTTTTAACCTTTTCCATCATCTTCACTATGAAAAAAAAAAGTTGTCAGCCTTTAACCTAGATATGTTTTCTCTCTACTTTCTTGAGGATAAAAGTCTAGAGGGTGAAATCTGATCAACGCCTTGAAAAATGGAGCAGAAGTGTGTATTTGGGCATCTTCAGAGCCCAGTAACTGAATAGAGATAGCACAATAGCCAGGTATGAATTAGAATAAGAGCAAGGACATTGGGCAGTCTAACTTGGGTTGGCAAGCAAAACCTGGAAGAAGTCTATATGAGTCCATAGGTCCTCTTAAAACCTGAAAGAGTGCAAGTCAGAGTAAGAAGAAAAATCATCCCCACAGATCAGAGATTTGAGGGACCTGAACTTTATAGCCAGTTGGTGGCTATCTCTGTAGCCATCTTCACCCACCCAAAGAAGCCCCTATAATGTCAAGTTTATTTCAACTCATAGCGACCCTATAGGACAGAGAAGAATTGCCCCCATAGGGTTTCCAAGGCTATCCTTATGGAAGTAGACTGCTACATTCTCATCCTGTGGAGCAGCTGGTGGGTTCATATTGCCCACCCTTTGGTTAGCAGCTGAGTGATTTAAGCAGTATGAAACCAGGACTCCTTCAAAGAGGTCCTAAAACTCAGTTCTGGAGGTTTGTTTCTGGAGAAAAAGAAACATCACTCTTTATGACTTAGTTTTCTTTCCTAAAACAGTTCCCATCAAAAGTCTAGAATCTGGGTCATGCAGTGCAGAAGGGGTATGACCTAATAGTCTTTATTCACCTGCCTGTGATCCCATTTCACAGGTAATACATTCAGACATTCTTTGCCTACATGGCCCACAATGAATGAGCCATCAGACTAAAACATAGATTTATCCATCTTGTCCCCAAAAAGAATTGTGGGCTCATGAGAATCATTGTCACCCAAATGCAGACATGGTGGGATATGCAAAATGAGCCTGACACATATAAAGGCAGAATGTCATGTGACATGTGACAGCTCTCTTAGAGGAAACTAAATCAAGAAAGGCACATAAGAGGTGATTAAGGAAGAGGAGATGGGATGAATCCTCACACAGCAGGAAAAGAAAAGTGTTTTCAATCCATCTTGAAAAATTTAACCAGGAAAACAAACTTGCCTGATTCGTAATTACCTATTTATTAGGGCAAATAATTATGAGGAAGAGTATTGTACTTGATGCCAGCAGCCCCTTGGCAGAGTATAAAAGGGGACATGGGTGAGGAGATATCCAGACTCAAGAACTTCACTCCTGGAAATACACTCAGAACCTCCACCCTCTGACACCATGGTCAACTCCTGTTGTGGCTCTGTCTGCTCCGACCAGGGTTGTGGTCAAGGCCTCTCCCAGGAGACCTGCTGCCAACCCAGCTGCTGCCAGCCCACCTGCTGCAGAACCACCTGCTGCCAACCCAGCTGCTGTCAGACCACCTGCTGCAGGCCAACCTGCTGCATTTCCAGCTGCTGCCGACCCTCCTGCTGTGGTTCTAGCAGCTGTGGCTCCAGCTGCTGCAGGCCAACCTGCTGCATCTCCAGCTGCTG
>NW_006921672.1:9732329-9737123 GCF_000298275.1 Orycteropus afer afer | reverse complement strand
AAAAAAAAAAAAAAAAAAAACTCACTGTCATGGTGACCCCACCTTCGGTTTCAGAGGTGGTATCTCTAATCTCTAAGCAAGTACATTGCCCAGTCATCTTCCCAAGGAGTGACTAGTGGGTTTGAACCACCAGCCTTCTGGTTAGCAGTCAAATGTCTTAGGCTCAAATCCCCAACCTTTCAGCTAGGAAAACCCATTGCCATTGAGCTGATTTCAGCTCATAGTGATGCTCATTGGATTTCCAAGGCTGTAAATATTACTGGAGTAGATTGTCTCATCTTCCTCCCATGGAGCACAATGCCACCAGAATTTCCTAGCTAGTAGCTGAGTGCATTAGTCATTTATACCACTTACAGATTCCAATCTGTTCTTTAATTCACTCTGTATTAGCTTCTTTCCTCACCTCCCTTCTGCGGTTCACTTCCCAAGTTTCCTATAGAGTTTCTTGGGATCATCTCCCAAGTAAACTTGTTCTCAAAACCCTAGTTCTTGATCTGTTCATGCAGGAACCCAGTCTAAGAAACCAACATTGCAAGTTTCTGTGTGTCCTTCAAAATATTGTTCCTACAATATGAATGGTCACCATGGTGTCACAATCAGCTCTTAATGAGTTTATTGCCCACTGAAATACTAAGTCTTTTAAAACATTTTGCTATTTATTCATTTTCTTGCACACCTGTTGATTTTAGACTATAAAAACAAACAAAAAAATCACTGTCATCGACTCAACTCTAACTCATAGCGACCTCCATTGGGTTTCCAAGGCTTTAAATGTTTACAGAAGCACACTGACTCATCTCTCTTCCATGGAGCAACTGGTGAGTTCGAACTACCAACCTTATGGTTAGCAGCCAAATGCCTTAACCACTACACTACAGAGCTCCTTGATTTCAGACTAGCGGTCCTCAATATATTTCTTCCATATCATTTTGTATGAGGGATAGAGTACACTTCCATGAGTAATATGGCCCATCATGTATTTCTCTCTCATCCTAAAGAAGGCTGTATTTAAAGGGGTATTTTCCTAAGCTGGGTGTCTTAAGTTGGATTCCATAAGCAGAGCCTGAGACAAGGATTCTCATGCAATGATTTATTCAGAGAGTGAGATGATTTATTAAGAGAATGTTCTCAGGAGAAACTTGTAAGAAGTGGAGGGAATCACCATAGTAGAAGTTAAGCCAAGATGTGGCTTGAGTTGAATTCTATCCTCAGCTCAGCCCATAAGCAGTTCTAGCATCTGAATGGTCCCTTCTGGAGGCAATGTGACTGGGCCTTTGCACTCCCACATTATCATTAACTATGGACCATCCCCAAAGAGGAAGAGGAAAAACCCTTGAGGTGAGTGGGCTCCTGTAGCTGAGGACAATTAATTGGAGAACAGTGTAGAGGAACAATGTGAACTCCTAGCAATCCACACTCACACTTGCTTGGGGAGGTGGCACATTCCTGACAAAAGGGATCTGCATGGGGTATCATATGGTCTACTCTTGGCACTGTTTGGATGCATCTATTCTCTCATTAAACTCACTCTAACTTGTTTGTCAACATGTCTATAAGATGAAGGTTAGCTCTGCAAACATAGTGTATAAAATAAAAACATAAGCACATTAACGGATACAAGTACTGCAAAGAGTCTAGTCTTTAAATGGACCTAATTAAGACATTTTCGTTCTGTTGGACAAGGATCAGTATGAGTAAGTCAGAAGTGACTTGATGGCACCTATCAACAAAAAGACATTTAAAAATGTCATTGTAGGGTGACCAACTCACCTCTGTCTACTGGGGCTTTCCTAATTTTAGCACTGACAGTCCCATGCCCTGGGAAGTCTCCCACCCCAGTCCCAGCCAAACAGGAATGGTTGGTCATTCTAACATGATATTTGTTGGTAATAATTAAAGCAAGCCTTGATAATTCCTTTGTACAATTCTAAATGGACTAGTGATACAAGCATCAGCACTGGTGATTCTCAGGCACACACCATGCTAAGGACACTACACAGAAAAGAAACTATATGTACGATCCCATTTGTTTGAAGTTCTAGACCAAACACAATATTTTGAAGAAAATATTAGAACAGTTCTTGCCTCTATGGTAGTAGGGAGTTTACCTAAGTGACATGAGGTAACTTTCTGGCAAAATGGGAACATTCTTTATCTTGACAGGTGTGGCAATTACATGCATTTATGGGGCAATCTACTTCCGTAGTGATACTGCCACGGAAACCCAAGGAGGGGTCGCTATGAGTCGGTTCTGACTCGATGGCACATAACAACAACAACAACAACAACATCCATTTATCAAACTCACCAAATAGAACACTTAGGATTTGTGCATATATTTGTACAAAAATGTTTTTTCACCTGCTGCTCCTTAATTAGGATATCATCATCACATCAACTTTACTTTTAATTTATCTCAGTTCTTCTTTAGTAGCCTGGAATGAAATGAATTTCTCAGATGTTTCTGAGTGCTAAGGGAGGATTAGGCCTGCCTTCTCCTCCTTTGTAAATATCATACATCCGTTAATGCATCCATATTTGCATTCAGGGTTTGTTGGCAGTAAATGGTCAATAAGTGTGGACTTTTACTGAGGATACTGCCATGTAAAACGCCTAACTTTTTCATTACAACTACTTCAATCTTTCTTATAGATGTGCAGTGGTTGCTTCTAGACCAGCAGTCCTCAATCTCTTTTTCTAACCAATCTTAATAGTAATAGGGCTCATTTTGTGATATTATACCTGGAGAAGGAGTGTGGTGAATGGACACAACCTTAGGGTCTGGGAGTAGTTAAATTCTCTCAGTTAAGTTAGATGTATTTACTCCTCCCCAACGTCATGCACCATGGTGCATGAATAACCACATTTTCAGCTCTAAGCATGGCTCTGACATTTCATGCTGTTAGATTCAGCCTCTTCTACAGGGATGTCTGAAGCATCTGGACCCATGATCCTGACATAGCATATTCACTGCCCCCAACTTCATGGCTCCAAATATTTCGAGGAATGTATTTATAGAAAGTCTTTCAACAAAGTTGAGATGACCATGATTGAATTTAGAGAGACCAGGCCAGGTTAGTCTAAGATGTGAAGACCATCCTAAAGTGGAAAAGGACACATATTGGGAATAATATTCAAAGACAGAATTTTCCAGGAGGCAAATGTCCTCTTCCTTCCCTTGGCTGCTTCAATCTACAAGAAACACACACAAACAGACACACATACGGGCAGCACCCCTCATTTTCTTAGACATTTCTCATTTGTTTGCACATTTTTATACCCTTTAACCTTCTTTCTTCATCTTCACTATGATTTTTTTAAAAATAAAAGTTGTTGCCCTTTAATCCAAGTATCTGTGTTCTCTCTCCTTTCTTGAAGAGAAAAGCCTAGAGGGTTAAATTTGATCAACACCCAGAATAATGGAGCAAAAGACTGTTTGCTGGGCATCTTCAGAGCCCAGCAAATGATCAGTGATATGAATTAGAATAAGAGGCAAGGATTCTGGGCAAGTTAACCGGGGTTGGCAAGAAAACGTGGAAGAAGTGTGTTTGAGTCCATATGCCCTGTAAAAACCTGGAAGTGTGTAAGTCAGAGTCAGAAGAAAAATCAGCCCCACAGATCAGAAAATCAAAGGTGAACTTTATGGACAGTTGCTGGCTATCTCTGCAGCCATCTTCACCAACCCAAAGAAGCCCACTGTAGTCAAGTTGATTTCAACTCACAGTGACCCTATTGGACAGAGGATAATTGCCCCACAGGGTCTCCAAGGCAATCTTGATGGAAGTAGACTACTGGATCTTCATCCTGTGGAGCAGCTGGTGGGTTCATATTGCCCACTTTTTGGTTAGCATCTGAGTGATTTAAGCAGTATGAAACCAGCACCCCTTTAAAGAGTTCTTAAAGCTCAATTATGGAGGTTTGTTTCTGAAGAAAAAGAAGCATCACAATTTATGAGTTAGTTTTCCTTCTTAACAGTTCCCATCAAAAATCAAGAATATGGGAGGGGTGGGTACGACCTAATAGTCTTCTGATTCACATGCCTGTGATCCCATTTCACAGGTAATACATTCAGACCTTTGCCCATCAGGACCACAACGAATGAGACATCAGACTAAAATGTAGTTTGACGCACCTGGTCCCCAAAAAGAACTGTGGGCCTATAAGAATCATTGTCACCCGAATGATGTGCTATGCAAAATGAGATTGACACATATAGAGGCAGAATGTCATGTGACATGTGACAGCTCTCTTAGAGGAAACTAAAGCAAGATAGGCACATAAGAGGTGATTGAGGAAGAGGAGATGGGATGAATCCTCACACAGCAGGAAAGGAAACAGTGTTTTCCATCCATCTTGAAAAATTGAACCAGGAAAATAAACTTGCCTGATTTGATAATTACCTATTTATAAGGACAAACAATTACAAGGAAGAGAATCATACTTGATGCCAACAGCCCCTTGGCAGAATATAAAAGAGGACATGGGGTGAGGAGACTTCCAGACTCAAGAACTTCACTCTCCTAGAAACATCTAGAATCTTCCACCCACTGACACCATGGTCAACTCCTGTTGTGGCTCTGTCTGTTCTGACCAGGGCTGTGGTCAAGGCCTCTCCCAGGAGACCTGCTGTCAGCCCAGCTGCTGCAGAACCACCTGCTGCCAACCCAGCTGCTGTCAGACCACCTGCTGCAGGCCAACTTGCTGCATTTCCAGCTGCTGCCGACCCTCCTGCTGTGGTTCTAGCAGCTGTGGCTCCAGCTGCTGCAGGCCAACCTGCTGCATCTCCAGCTGCTG
>NW_006921672.1:9730635-9732197 GCF_000298275.1 Orycteropus afer afer | reverse complement strand
TGCTGTGGTTCTAGCAGCTGTGGCTCCAGCTGCTGCAGGCCAACCTGCTGCATCTCCAGCTGTTGCCGCCCAGTCTGCTGCCAGACCACCTGCTGCCGCCCCAGCTGCTGTGTGTCCACCTGCTGCCGCCCAGTCTGCTGCCAAACCACCTGCTGCCGCCCAACCTGCTCTAGTGCTTCTTGCTGCTGAGCACTCTGACCTGCGTCCACCTGCTTTTCATCAACCAATTTCTTGTCATCCACCTGTGAGCTGAATCATGTGCAGCCTACTGTGAAACCTCAGTGCCACTCATTCTTAGACTGAATTTGGCCTCCAAATACACTGCCTCCTTCATGTTACTCTCTCTCTCCCAAATCAACACAAACTGTGAATTTCCTCTGAAATCTGCCAACTAACATGTCACCCCAATTACTTATTTGTTCCCTGCCAAATTTTCTCCTGCTTCTTAAATAAATCATAACTTTCCAGTCATAGAAATACAAGTGCATGGTGTCTCATTATTTTTCCTCCTTGAACTGTCATCCTCAGATGTCAATTGTTCTGCTGTTCTTCTCTGCAGGAAAAGTATACTGTGGTAGATGACTTCAGGGGTCCCACTTTTATTTGCTCACTGCTGTCCATTCTGGTACAGAAAGATGCTTTCTTTTGCAAGCAGCTGGGCTCTGCCCGAGGATTATCTCTAGATGAAGGAGCAAGCTCTGGGCAGGCCAATGTAGGATAGTTACAGTCTCAGAAGCAGCCTGGACCAATTGATTGGAGTTTGTGGATGAATGCTGGCTTCTTCTCCTCCAGTGAGGGGTGTGTTTTCCAGACGCTGTCAACAGGAATGAGTCTGAGCTGTTCCCAGGAATAATTTGCTCATGACCATGAGTTACCAGTTAATGTGTTTTGGAGTAGAACTGTACTCCATAGAGCTCTCAGTGGTTCCTCTTTTTTTTTTTTTGTAAGTTGATCTCTAGGTTTTTCCAAGGTACCTCTCAGAAAACAAAACAAAACAAAACAAAACAAACACAGCCATCGAGTCAGTTCTGACTCATGGTGACCCTACCTTGTGTGTCAGAGGTGGTATCTCTATGCAAGTACATTGCCCAGTCATCTTTCCAAGGAGTGGTTGGTGGGTTTGAACCACCGGTTTTCTGGGTAGCAGTGAAATGTCTTAGACTCAAATCCCCAACCTTTCAGCTAGCAAAACCCATTACCATTGGATTTCCAAGGCTGTAAATATTTACTGGAGTAGATTGTCCCATCTTCCTCCCATGGAACACAATGCCACCAGAACTTCCTAGCTACTAGCTGAGTGCATTAGTCATGTTTACCATTTACAGATTCCAATCTGTTCTTTAATTCACTCTGTATTAACTTCTTTCCTCACTTCCCTTCTCTGGATCACTTCCCAAGTTTCCTATAGAGTTTCTTGGGATCATCTCCCAAGTAAACTTGGTCTCAAAACCCTGGTTCTTGATCTGCTCATGCAGGAACCCAGTCTAAGAAACCAACATTGCAAGTTTCTGTGTGTCCTTCAAAATATTGTTCCTACAATATGAATGGTCACCATGGTGTCA
>NW_006921672.1:9719917-9730130 GCF_000298275.1 Orycteropus afer afer | reverse complement strand
TGCAATGATTTATTCAGAGAGTGAGATGATTTATTAAGAGAATGTTCTCAGGAGAAACTTGTAAGAAGTGGAGGGAACTACCATATTAGAAGTTAAGCCAAGATGTGGCTTGAGTTGAATTTATCCTCAGCTGATGCCATAAGCAGCTGTAGCATTTGAATGGTCCCTCCTGGAGGCAATGTGACTGGGCCTTCACACTCCCACATTATCATTAACCGTGGACCATCCCCAAAGAGGAAGAGGAAAAACCCTTGAGGTAAGTGGCCTCCTGTAGCTGAGGACAATTAATTGGAGAACAGTGTAGAGGAACAATGTGAACCCCTAGCAATCCACACTCGCACTTGCTTGGGGAGTTGGCACATTCCTGACAAAAGGG
Source organism: Orycteropus afer afer (assembly GCF_000298275.1). Lineage (NCBI taxonomy): Eukaryota > Metazoa > Chordata > Mammalia > Tubulidentata > Orycteropodidae > Orycteropus > Orycteropus afer. The sequence goes on along the minus strand of NW_006921672.1, from coordinate 9,729,754 downwards.
ATCTGCATGGGTTACCATATGGTCTACTCCTGGTACTGTTTGGATGTACCTATTCTCTCATTAAACTCACTCTAACTTGTTTGTCAACATATGTATAAGAGGAAGGTTAGCTGTGCAAAATAGTATATAAAATAAAAACATAAGCACATTAATGTGATACAAGTACTGCAAAGTTTAGTCTTTAAATGGACCTAATTAAGACATTTTCGTTCTGTTGGACAAGGGATCGGTATGAGTCAGAAGTGACTCAATGGCACCTATCAATGATAACAACAAGACATTTAAAGATGTCATTATAGGGTGACCAACTGACCTCTGTCTACTGGGGCTTTCCTAATTTTAGCACTGATAGTCCCATGCCCTGGGAAGTCCCCCACCCCAGTCCCAGCCAAACAGGGATGGTTGGTCATTCTAACATGATATTTGTTGGTAATAATTAAAGCAAGCCTTGATAATCACTTTGTATAATTCTAAATGGACAAGTGATACATGCATCAGCACTGGTGATTCTCAGGCATACACCAAGCTAAAGATGCTACACAGAAAAGAAACTATATGTACGATCCCATTTGTTTGAAGTTCTAGATCAAACATAATATCGTGAAGAAAATATTTAAACAGTGCTTGCCTCTATAGTGGTAGGGAGTTTACCAAAGTGACATGAGGGAACTTTCTGGCATAATGGGAATACTCATAATACGTGTGTAATCCTTTTATCAAAACTCACCAAATAGAACACTTAGGATTAGTGCATTTAATGTATGTAAACTTTATCTGAATTTTGAAATCAATTCTAAAAGTAAATAAGAAACAGTGACTAGAGGTGTCTATTTGGGAATCAGTCTACTGAAATGCATTAAGCATTTCCCTCTCTCTCTCTCTCTCTTTTTTTGTATTTTTTTCTTTTTTTTAGACTTTTGTGATGTAGGTGAAAGTTTACAGAGCAAAGTCATTTTCCATACACCAGTTAATACACTTTTGTTTCATGATGTTGACTGCAATACCCCACAATGTAACAGCTCTCTTCGCACTTCCTCTCTGTCGTTACCTTTTCCCTGAGTTCTTCCCGCCCATGCAATCCTACCCCATAAGCTATCACCCTGTGCAAACACTGCCCTTCTGTTATCCCACAATTGATTGCTTGCTCCAAGGAGTGTATCTCCCTCATGTAAATGTTCACCTCATACACCTGTCTGTTGTTTGGCTGGAGGCCACAGGAGGAAGTTCAGTTCCACATCTGAAGGGTAACTACAGACCATAGTCTCAGAGGTCTCCCCAGGGTTAGAAGACAAGCAAACCTGGTCTTTTTTTTTTTTTTAATGATTTTGAGTTTTGTTCCACATTGTTCTCCCATTCTCTCCAAGATCTCCTGCACCAATTCCCCTCCGATTGATTGACAGTGGCAGCCGGGAACCATCCAATTCTTCCAGTGTCATGATCATATAGGCTGAAGATCACATGGTCTACTAGTCCCTTGGACTAATTGCTTCCATGTGTCTTTTGTTTTCTTCATTTTTCTTTGCTCTGAATGAGGAGAGACTTATCATTGCATTTAGATGGTTGCTTGCAAGCTTTTAAGACTCCAGTTGCTACTAACCAAAGTAGGATGTATAACAATATTTTATGTAGTATGTTATGCCAATTGACCTTGATGTCCCCTGTGACCATGGTCACAAGCCCAAAGGTTCAACTACTCATTCCTACAGGGTAGCTAGCTGGCTATGGACAAGAAGCCACCACCAACTTGTCCCTTGTCAGCTCTACTATACACCCGAACATTCTTACAGCACATACAAATATGCATGAAGGAACATCGTCTGCCAACCATATACATGGTCATGGGCAAACTACCCCATGCCTAGATATACCTGATCATTCAGCCTGTCCATCCATGTATGCCTATAGATTAATGCTTGCCGTCACTGACAACACTGTATTTTGCACATGAAAGGGTTCATCTTCATTGTCTATACCTCCCACGTACTTCTTTATGTCTTCCTCTTCCTCAATACCACCGTGTTGATCACTCCCTTTGGTACATTGCCCTTCCCTTCACCCAAATCAATACTTGTTGCTACGTATCTTGCAGTGTTCCCTCCTTTCCCTTCCCATCCCTGGTAACTAACAAAAAAGTTTCCTTCCATATATAAACCTTTCCTTGACTTGTTTTTTACAATAGTGAACTGATACAATATCTCTCCTTATGTGATTAACCTTTTTCACTCAGCAAAAAAAGTCCTCCATGTCCATCCATGTTGTGAGATGTTTCATGGATTCATTATTATTCTTTACTGTTGCATAGTACTCCACTATATGTATGTACCATATGTTGATGGACACTTAGGTTGTTTCATCTTTTTGCTATTGTGAATAATGCTGTGATGAACATGGTTGTCCATATGTCCATTCATGTTATACCTCTTCCTTCTCTAGGATATGGTCCAAGGAGTGGGATTGCTGGATCACATGGTATTTCTCTTTCTAGGTTTTTAAGGAAGCGCCATACTATTTTCCATAGTGATTGCACCATTCTGCAGTCTCATCAGCAGTGTATGAGAGTTCAATCTCCCCACAGCCTTGCTATCACTTGTTATTCTCTGGGTTTTTTGTTGTTGTTGTTGTTGTTGTTGTTTATTTATTTTTTTTAACCAGTGCCATTATGGCCGATGTGGGATGATATCTCATCCTACTTCTGATTTACATTTCTCTTATGGTAATGACCTTAGTTAACTTTTCATTGTTTATTAACCACTGGAATGTCTTCTTTGGTATAGTTAAAAGTTAATACTCTTAAAAATATTATTTTTCATCATTAAATCTGAGGAAAATATAAACCACAAAAGATAAATATGAACATAATAGGAGGAAGGAAGGAGAACAATGAGTGCTTAAGTAAAAAGGAACTGAAAAATAGTCATCAATTTATCCCACTTTGTAGAGTTTAAAGTCATGGCAGAGATACTCTAACCCAGTGATTTTTCAGTGTCTATGCCAGTGAATAGAGTTCAGAAACAGACCTAAAAGGTTATAGGGATCAATTATAAGGTTAAAGTGTCAGCTTAAAATTAGTATAAAAAGGGAGAATTATTTAACAAATGGTATAGGACAACCATAGCTTGGACTTCTTCCTTGAGTATCACTTGTTCTTGATCTTATACTACCTCCTGAAGTGGCTGAATGTCAACCATTTCATTTTGGTACAGTTCCCATGTGTTCCTTCCATCTTCTTTTGATGCTTGCTGTGTTGTTCAGTATTTTGCCCATGGAATCCTTCAACTCAAGTATTACAACTTGAGGCTTGGAATTTTCTTCAGTTCTTTCAGTTTGAGAAATGCTGAGCATGTTCTTCCTTTTTGGTTTCCTAACTCTAACTCTTTGTACATTTCATTATAACACTTTAAAACCCTTTGAAATCTATCCAGCTCTTTTACTTCATCACTTCCATCGCTTTAGTTATTCTATGTTCAAGAACCAATTTCAGAGTCTCTTCTGACATTCATTTTAGTCTTTTCCTTCTTTCCTTTTTTAAAATGATCTTTTATTTCCACCGTATGTGGTGTTCTTGATAAACTAAAGGCATTGGTAAAAACAAGCCTCCAGAAACACATGGAATCCAATTAGGATGCTTCAATAAACATACAACACTGGAAACACTGACTCAACTGTGCCAAGAAATTTGGAAGATAGCTACGTAGCCAATTGACTGGAAGAGATCCATATTTTTGCCCATTCTGAAGCAGGTCCAATGGAATGCAGAAGTTATCAAACAATATCATTAATATCACATGCAAGCAAAATTTTTCTCAAGATAATTCATAAACAGCTACCATCATGCATCAATAGGGAACTGTCAGAAATTCAAGCTTGATTCAGAAGAGGACCTAATACGGGAAATAGTTGCTAATGTCAGATGGATCTTGGCTGAAAGCAGAGAACACAAGAAACCTGTATTTTATCGACTACGCAAAGCATTCAACTGTATAACAAATTACAAATACTGTTGCAAAGAATGGGGATTCCAAAATACTTAATTGTGCTCATGTGGAACCTGTGTACAAACCAAGAGGCAGTCATTTCAACAGACCAAGGGGATACAACATGGTTTAAATTTGGAAAAGGTGTGCATATGGGTTGTATCCTTTCCCCATACTTATTGTGGTAGTTAAATTTGTATGTCAACTTGGCTGGGCTGGTTGAGTGGCTGGGCAGCTGTGGTAGTTATTCCCCATGATGAGACTGGCAATCAACTCCATGGTGGGATCTACCACAAGCAGCTGAGTAGCTGCCTTTGGGATGTGGTCTGCTTCCTGTATAAAAGGAGAAACCTTGAGGATAGTCTCTATCTTATGGCACACTTGGACCCTCCATGTAACTGTGTCGTTGCTCAGCAGCCTGCCATGCTCTGCCATCTTAGAACTTACAATAGACTTAAATTAATGGCCTGCCATGTGGTTTGGTAACATCGGGACTGTGTTTTTTTACTTGTCAACCTTGGGTTTGTCAGCATCAGCAGCCAGCAGATGTCTGAGTGCACAAACACCTCTAGCTCCAGTGTCTGGGAGCAGGAGGCAGATCTGGACCCCAAGGTTGAGGGGCTTTCACCAGACCCTAGAGCATGGCACTTTGATCTTGGACTTTAAGCCTGCAAATGGTAAGAGAATAAACTCCTGTTTGTTAAGACCATCCTATTTGTGGTACATTCTTGTCAGAGTGGCACTAGGTAACCAGAACACTTATTCAATCTGTATGCTGAGCAAGTAATCCAAGAAGCTGGTGTATATGAACAATAGCATGGGATCAGCTTGGAGGAAGACTCAATAACAACTTGATATGTGCACATGACACAACCTTGCTTGCTGAGAACAAAGAGGACTTGAAGCACTTACTGATGAAGATCCAAGACTACGTACAGCCTTCAGTATGGATTACACATCAACATAAAAGAAACAAAATCCTCACAACTGGACCAATGGGAATATCATGATAAATGGAGAAAATAATGAAGTTGTCAGGAATTTCCTTTTACTTGAGCCCACAATCAACACCTATGGAAGCAGTCACGAAATCAAACAATGTATTGCATTGGGCAAATGTGCTGCAAAAGATCCCTTTAAAGTGTGAAAAAGCAAAGATGTCACTTTGATGACTAAGGAGTGCATGACTCAGGCCATTGAATTTTCAGTCTCCACATACATATGTGAAACCTGGACATTGAAAAAGGAAGGCTGACAAAGAATTTACACATTTGAATTACAGTGTTGGGAAAGAAATCGAGTATACCATAGACTACCAGAAAAATGAACAAATGTGTCTTGGAAGGAGTACAACCAGAATGTTCCATAGAAGCGAGGATAGTGTGACTTTGTTTTGTTTCCTTTGGACGCGTTATCAGGAGGGACACATCCCTGGAGAAGACCATCATGCTGAGAAAAAGGAAAACCTTCCGTGAGATGGATTGACCCAGTGGCTTCAATAACAGGCTCAAACACAAACACGATTGTAAGGATGTCACAGACCAGGCAACGTTTCATTCTGTTACACATGGCACCACTATGAGTCAGAAATGACTCGATGGCATCTAACAAAAACACAACATAGGACAGCTGGGTAACTTCTAGAATAAAGAAGGGAAGGAAGGGAGAGACACTACTTCACTTACTAAACCAAGATAGATTTCAGTCTGATGAAAAACTCGATATAATAATAAAACTATTAAGGTCCTAGAAATCATGAGGAATTTCTAAACACAATTTTAAAACTATTGTATGCATCACACACAGAAATCAAGAGCAGAAAAAAGAAACCTGTTAATGTAAATTAAACTATACTGAGTCCATCAGTAGGTATCATGCATTGGGGATTATCGGGGATACCACTCTTTCTTTCAAATACAAGATCTTATAGAAATATTATAGTTGTTGTCATACTCTATAAGGGGCCTCACTTTGCCAGACAACTTGGAAACCACTTTTGTTCCCTTATCTCCCTGTGATGAAGGAGGAGGTTCAGCACCTTCCCAGTACAATTTGCATCCAGATTCATCAAAGTCAACATACAATGCAGGGTTTGAGTGCTAGTCAAACCTCCAAGGAAAGGTTCAATCAGAAGCCCATCTTCTTGTCATCCTGATTGTGGGAAACTGGAAATCAGGACCAAAGTGGGAGTACAAACTGCCTATGAACAAGAGCATATTATAAGGAGTTCAGTTTATTAGACTTCTAAGTGCCTCAGTGCAAAAAGGGATCTGCAAAGCCATTTCATTCAATCACCTCCATCTCATTCTTAAGTCTTCCATTGCCACATCAGCTTCCACTTAAACTACTCCACTGACTTTTGATGGAGTCAGCCTGTTCCATAAAAGATCTTCACCATGGTGAGTCAAAGTTTGTTTCTGTCTGTGAGCTACCCACTTGTCCTGGACCAGCCCATTGCAGCCATATAGGACAAGTCCAATCCCTCACATACAGCACATCCATGCTGTACTGGTATTTTTGGCTTTGGTTGTCTCTACTCTAAATTTCCGAAGTTTTTTCACCTACTACTCCTTAATTATGACATCATCATCACATCAACTTTACTTTTAATATTCCATAATTTATCTAAATTCTTCTTTGTTGTTGTTTTTGTTATGTGCCATCAAGTCAGCTCCGACTCATAGCAACCCCTCCTTGGGTTTCCAAGGCAGTATCACTATGGAAGTAGATTGTTCAACCTTCCTTCTGAGGAGTGGATGGTGGGTTTGAACCACCGGCCTTCTGGTTAGCAGTCAAGTGCCTTAGGTACTATGCTACCAAAGCTCCCCAATTCTTCTTTAGTAGCCTGGAATTAAATGCATTTCTCAGATGTTTCTGAGTGCTAAGTGAGGATTAGGCCTGCCTTCTCCTCCTTCAATCTAGATATCTGTTTTCTCTCTCCTTTCTTGAGGAGAAAAGCTTAAAGGATGAAATCTGATCAACACCTTGAATAATGGAGCAAAAGACTGTGCTGGGCACCTTCAGAGCCCAGGAACTGATCAGAGATATAAATTAGAATAATAGGCAAGGACTCTGGGCAAGTTAACTTGGGTTCGCAAGAAAACTTGGAAGAAGTGTGTATGACTCCATACGCCTTGTGAAAACCTGAAAGAGCGTTAGTCAGAATCAGAAGAAAAATCTGCTTCACAGATCAGAGTCAAGGGTGAACTTTACAGACAGTTGCTGGCTATCTCGGCAGCCATCTTCACGCACCCAAAGAAGCCCACTGCAGTCAAGGTGATTTCAACTCATGGGCCCTTATAGGACAGAGTAGAATTACCACATAGGGTTTCCAAGGCTATCTTTATGAAGTAGACTTGTAGATCTTCATCCTGTGGATCAGCTGGTGGGTTCATGTTGTCCACTTTTGGGTTAGCATATGAGTGATTTAAGCAGTATGAAACCAGTGCCCCTTCAAAGAGGTCCTAAAACACAGTTTTGGAGGTTTGTTTCTGAAGAAAAAGAAACATCACAATTTATGAGTTAGTTTTCCTTCTTGACAGTTCCCATCAAAAATCGAGAATATGGGAGGGGTATGACCTCATAGTCTTCTGATTCAAATGCCTGTGATCCCATTTCACAGGTAATACACTCAGACCTTCTTTGCCCACCTGGACCACAAGGAATGAGACATCAGACTAAAATGTAGTTTGATGCACCCAGTCACCAAAAAGAATTGTGGGACTATAAGAATCACTGTCACTTGAATGATGTGCTATGCAAATTGAGACTGACACATATAGAGGCAGAATATCATGTGACATGTGACAGCTTTCTTAGAGGACACTAAAGCACGAAAAGCACAGCAGGAAAGGAAACAGTGTTTTCCATCTATCTTGAAAAACTGAACGAGGAAAACAAACTTGCCTGATTTGATAATTACCTATTTATTAGGACAATTACAAGGAAGAGTATCATACTTGATGCCAGCAGCCCCTTGGCAGAGTATAAAAGGGGACATGGGGTGAGGAAACTTCCAGACTCAAGAACTTCACTCTCCTGGAAACACACCCAGAACCTCTTCCACCCTCTGACACCATGGTCAACTCCTGTTGTGGCTCTGTCTGCTCCGACCAGGGCTGTGGTCAAGGCCTCTCCCAGGAGACCTGCTGCCAACCCAGCTGCTGCCAGCCCACCTGCTGCAGAACCACCTGCTGCCAACCCAGCTGCTGTCAGACCCCCTGCTGCAGGCCAACTTGCTGCATTTCCAGCTGCTGCCGACCCTCCTGCTGCGGTTCTAGCAGCTGTGGCTCGAGCTGCTGCAGGCCAACCTGCTGCATCTCCAGCTGCTGCCGCCCAGTCTGCTGCCAGACCACCTGCTGCCACCCCACCTGTTGTGTATCCAGCTGCTGTAAGCCTCAGTGCTGCCAGTCTGTGTGCTGCCAGACCACCTGCTGCAAGCCCAGCTGCTGTGTGTCCAGTTGCTGCAGGCCTCAGTGCTGCCAGTCTGTCTGCTGTCAGCCCACCTGCTGCCACCCCAGCTGCTGCGTTTCCAGCTGCTGCCGCCCTTCCTGCTGTGGTTCTAGCAGCTGTGGTTCCAGTTGCTGCAGACCAACCTGCTGCATCTCCAGCTGTTGCCGCCCAGTCTGCTGCCAGACCACCTGCTGCCGCCCCAGCTGCTGTGTGTCCAGTTGCTGCCGCCCAGTCTGCTGCCAAACCACCTGCTGCCGCCCAACCTGCTCTAGTGCTTCTTGCTGCTGAGCACTCTGACCTGAGTCCACCTGCTTTTCATCAACAATCTTCTTGTCGTCCACCTGTGAGCTGAATCATGTGCAGCCCACTGTGAAACCTCAGTGCCACTCATTCTTAGACTGAATTTGGCCTCCAAATACACTGCCTCCCCCATATTGCTCTCTCTTGCCCAAATCAGCATAAACTTTGACTTTCCTCTGAAATCTGCCAACTAACATGTCACCCCAATTAAAATATTTGTTCCCTGCCAAATTTTCTCCTGCTTCTTAAATAAATCATATTTTTCCAGTCATAGAAATACAAGTGCATGGTGTCTCATTATTTTTCCACCTTGAACTGTCATCCTGAGATGTCAATTGTTCTCTGCAGGAAAAGCATACTGTGGCAGATGACTTCAGGGGTCCCACCTTTATTTGCTCAGTGCTCTCCATTCTAGTATAGAAGGATGCTTTCTTATAGCAAGCGGCTGGGACTCTGCCTCAGGATTTTCTCTAGATGAAGAAGCAAGTTCTGGACAGGCCAATGTAGGATAGTTACAGTCTCAGAAGCAGCCGTGGATCAATAGATGGGAGTTGTGAATAAATGCTGGCTTTTTCTCCTTCAGTGAGAAGCATGTTTTCCAGAAGCTCTCAGTGGGAATGAGCCCCAGCTTTTCACAGGAATAAGCTGCTCACTACCATTCATATCATGTGGTAAACCAAAAAACCAAACTTACTGCTGTTGAGTCCGATGCACCTCATAGCTACCTACCCTTGGGTTCCCAAGGAGTTATCACTGCAGAAGTAGATTGCCCCATCTTCCTCCCATAGAGCAGCTGGTAGGTTTTAACCCTGTCTTCTAGTTAGCAGTCAAATACCTTATGCACTATGCCACCAGTGTTCCTAGTGCTGTTCTAACAGAAATATAACACAAATGGGATGGCTTGAACACACAGGAGTTTATTCTCTTACAGTTTGGAGGCTTTAAGGCTGAGGTCAAAGTGCCAGGCTCTAGGGGCTGGGTGAAAGCCCTTCAACCTTGGGCTTCAGCTCTGCCTCCTGCTCTCTGCCCACTGATGCTGGAGGCTTTTCTTCACTCAGACAGCTGCTGAGGCTGACAAACTCAAGGTCGACAAGTAACAAAGCACAGTCCC
>NW_006921672.1:9701279-9704284 GCF_000298275.1 Orycteropus afer afer | reverse complement strand
TTTGAACCACTAGCCTTCTGTTAGCAGTTAAATGCCTTAGGCATTAGAGGTCCTTGCGCTGCTCTAACAGAAATATAGCACAAATGGGATGGCTTGAACAAACAGGAGTTAATTCTTTTATCGTTTGGAGGCTTTAAGTCTGAGGTCAAAGTGCCAGGCTCAGGGGTTGGGTGAAAGGCCCTCAACCTTGGCCTTCTGCTCAGCTTCCTGCTCCCAGCCCACTGAAGCTGGAGGCCTTCCTTTACTCAGGCAGCTGCTGGCTGCTGAGGCTGACAAACCCAAGGTTCAAGTAAAAAGGCACAGTACCGATGTCACCAAACAACACGACAGGCCACTAATTCAAGTCCAGAAAAAGTCCTGAGACCGGCAGGGCATGGCAGGCTGCTGAAGAACAACTTGGCTACATGAAGGTCCAAGCATGCCAAAAAGCTAGAGATCTTCTTCAAAGCTTCTCTTATCTACTGGAAGCAGTCCACATCCCTAAAGCAGCTACTCAGACACTCCAGTAGATTCCATCATGGAATTGATTGCCAGTCTCACCTTGGGGAATAACTGCATCCAGCTGCCCAGCCACTCAACCAGGCCCAGCCGGGATGACATACAAACTTAACTACCACAATCACATCAACTTTACTTTCAATATACCATAATTTATCTCAATTGTTTTTATGTAGCCTCAAATTAGATGCATTTCTCAGATGTTTCTGAATGCTTATGCGGGATTAGGCCTGCATTCTCCTCCGGTATAAATACCATAACTCCATCAATGTATCCATGTTTGCATTCAGGGTTTGTTGGCAGGAAATGGTCAACAATAAGTGTGGACTTATACTGAAGATACTACCTTGTAAACACCTAACTTTTTCATTACAAACTACTTCAATCTCTTCTCAATCTCTTCTAACCAATCCCAGGTATATAATAGGGCTCATTTTGTGGTAATATTATACCTGAGAAGGATTTTGGAGGGTGGACACAACCTTAGGGTCTGTGAGTATTTAAAATAAATTTTCTCAGTTAAGTTAGATGTATTTACTCATACACAATGTCATGCACCATGGTGCATGAATGACTACTTTTTCAGCTCTAAGACTGGCTTGGACATTTCATGCTGTTAGATTCAGTCTCTTCTACAAGGACGACTGAAGCATTTGGGCCCATGATCCTGACAGTCCATATTCACTCCACCCAACTTCAGGGCCTCCAAATATTTCGAGGAATGCCTCTTATAGAAAGTTTCTCAACAAAGTTGAGATGCCCATGATTGAATTTAGAGAGACCAGGCCAGGTTAGTCTAAGACATGAAGACCATGCTAAAATGGAAAATGACACATATTTGGAATAATATTCAAAGACAGAATTTTCCAGGAAGCAAATGTCCTCTTCCTTCCCTTGGCTGGCTCAATCCGCAAGATACACACATACATACACACACACACACACACACACATACTGGCAGCACCCCTCATTTTCTGAGACATTTGTCATTTGTTTGTACATTTTTGCACCCTTTACCTTTTCCTTCATCTTCACTATGATTTTTTTTTTTTTTTTAAAGTTGTTACCCTTTAATCTAGGTATCTGCTTTCTGTCTCCTTTCTTGAAGAGAAAAGCCTAGAGGGTGAAATCTGATCAACCCTGAATAATGGAGCAGAAGACTGTGTGCTGGCATCTTCTGAGCCCAGCAACTGAGCAGAGATATGAATTAGAATAAGAGGAAAGGACTCTGGGCAAGCTAACCGGGGTTGGCAAGAAAACTTGGAAGAGGTATGTGTGAGTTCATAGGCCTTGTTAAAACCTGGAGGAGTGTAAGTCAGAGTCAGAAGAAAAATCTGCCCCACGATCAAAGTCAAGGGACCTGAACTTTATAGACAGTTGCTGGCTATCTCTGCATCTGTCTTCACCCATCCAAAGAAGCCCACTGCTGCCAAATTGATTTCAACTCATAATGACCCTACAGGAGAGAGTAGAATTATCCTATAGGGTTTCCAAGGCTATCTTCATGGAAGTAGACTGATAGATCTTCATGCTGTGGAACAGCTGGTGGGTTCAAAATGCCCACCTTTTGGTTACCAGCTCAGTGATTTAACCACTTTGAAGTTAGAAACTCCTTCATAGAGGTCCTAAAACTCAGGGAGATTTATTTCTAAAGAAAAACAAAGACAAGAATTTAGGAATTAGTTTTCCCTCTCAAGAGTTCCCATCAAAAGTCTAGAATGTGGGTCGTGCAGTGTGGAGGGGGATGACTTAATAGTCTTCTGATTCACATGCCTGTGATCCCATTTCACAGGCAGGTAATACACTTAGACCTTCTATGCCCACCTGGCCCACAATGAATGAGCCATTAGACTAAAACAGTTTTATCCACCTGGTCACCAAAAAGAATTGTGGGCCTATAAGAATCATTATCACCCAAATGATTGGTATGCAAAATGAGACTGACACATATAGAGGCAGAATGTCATGTGACATGTGACAGCTCTCAGAGGAAACTAAAGCAAGAAAGGCACATAAGAGGCGGTTAAGGAAGAGGATATGGGATGAATCCTCACACAGCAGGAAAGGAAACAGTATTTTCCATCCATCTTGAAAAATTTAACCAGGAAAACAAACTTGCCTGATTTGATAATTACCTATTTATTAGGACAAACAATAACAAGGAAGTATATCGTACTTGATGCCAGCAGCCCCTCGGAAGAGTATAAAAGGGGACATGGGGTGAGAAGACTTCCAGACTCAAGAACTTCACTCTTCTGGAAACACACCCAGAACCTCCACCCTCTGACACCATGGTCAGCTCCTGTTGTGGCTCTGTCTGCTCTGACCAGGGCTGTGATCAAGGCCTCTCCCAGGAGACCTGCTGCCAACCCAGCTGCTGCCAGCCCACCTGCTGCAGAACCACCTGCTGCCAACCCAGCTGCTGTCAGACCACCTGCTGCAGGCCAACTTGCTGCATTTCCAGCTGCTGCCAACCCTCCTGCTGTGGTTCTAGCAGCTGTGGCTCC
>NW_006921672.1:9696668-9701062 GCF_000298275.1 Orycteropus afer afer | reverse complement strand
CAGTGCTGCCAGTCTGTGTGCTGCCAGCCCACCTGCTGCAAGCCCAGCTGCTGCATTTCCAGCTGCTGCCACCCTTCTTGCTGTGGTTCTAGCAGCTGTGGCTCCAGCTGCTGCAGGCCAACCTGCTGCATCTCCAGCTGTTGCCGCCCAGTCTGCTGCCAGACTACCTGCTGCCGCCCCAGCTGCTGTGTGTCCAGTTGCTGCCGCCCAGTCTGCTGCCAAACCACCTGCTGCCGCCCCAGCTGCTGTGTGTCCAGTTGCTGCCGCCCCAGCTCTTGCCAAACCACCTGCTGCCGCCCAATCTGCTCTAGTGCTTCTTGCTGCTGAGCACTCTGACCTGAGTTCACCTGCTTTTCATCAACAATCTTCTTGTCGTCCACCTGTGAGCTGAATCATGTGCAGCCCACTGTGAAACCTCAGTGCCACTCATTCTTAGACTGAGTTTGGCCTCCAAATACACTGCCTCCCCATGTTACACTTTCTGTCTCCCATATGAACACAAACTATGAATTTCCTCTGAAATCTGCCAACTAACATGTCACCCCAATTACAATATTTGTTCCCTGCCAGCTTTTCTCCTGCCTCTTAAATAAATCATAACTTTCCAGTCATAGAAATAAAAGTGCATGGTGTCTCATTATTTTTCCTCCTTGAACTGTCATCTTCAGACATCAATTGTTCTGCTGGTTTTCTCTGCAGGAAGAGTCATTTGTAGTAGATGACTTCAGGGGTCCCACTTTTATTTGCTCAGTGCTCTCCATTCTGGTACAGAAAATGCTTTCTTATAGCAAGCAGCTGGGACTCTGCCTGAGGACTTTCGCTAGATGAAGGAGCTCTGGGCAGATCAATGTAGGACAGTTACAGCCTCAGAAGCAGTCCTGAACCAGTCGATGGGAGTTTGTGGATAAATGCTAGCTTCTCCTCCAGGGAGAAGCATGTTTTCCAGAAGGCTCAGTGGGAATGAGTCCTAGCTATGAACAGGAAAAAACAGCTCAGAACCAAGAGTTACCAGTTAATGTGTGTTGGAGAACTGTACTCCATGGGGTTCTCAGTGGCTCCTTTTTTTTTTTTTTTTTCCTTTTTCCCAAAGGCACGTCTGGGTAGACTCAAGTCTCCTACCTTTCAGCTAGTGAAACCCACTGCCATTGAGTTGATTCCAACTCACAGTGACTCCCAATGGGTATCCAAAGCTGTAACTCTTGATTGGAGTAGATTTCCTCGTCTTCCTCCCATGGAGCAGCAGCTGGTGGGGCTGAACCACCAACCACCAACCAGACATCTTCTTGTTAGCAGACATATGTCTTATCCACAATGCCATCAGAACTTCCTAGCTGAGTGCATTAGTCATTTATACCACTTAGGGATTCCAATCTGTTCTTTAATCCACTCTCAATTAGCTTCTTTCCCTACCTCCCTTTCCTGGATCACTTCCCAAATCTCCTACAGAGTTTTTTGGGATTATCTCCCAAGTAAACTTGTTCTCAAAACCCTGGTGCTTGATCTGCTCATACGGGAACCCAATCTAAGACACCAACATTGCAAGTTCAGTATCGGTACCCTTCACAATGTTTTCACACCGTATGAAAGGTCACCATGGTGTCACGGTCAGCTCATAATGAGTTGACTGTCCACTGAAATACTAAACCTTTTTAAACATTTTGCTATTAATTAATTTTCTTGCACAGCTGTTGATTTTTGACTCTTTAAGGAAAAAAAAACCCCAACATTGTCATCAACTCAACTCTAACTCATCATGACCTCCATTGGGTTTCCAAGGCTTTAAATGTTTACAGAAGCACACGGCCTCATCATTCTTCCATGGAGAAGCTAGTGGGTTCAAACTATGCACCTTTTGGTTAGCAGCCAAATGCCTTCACCACTATACCACAGAGCTCCTTGTTTTCAGACTAACAGTTCTCAATATATTTCTTCCACATCATTTTATATGAGGGGTTGAGTATACTTCCACAAGTAATGTGGCCCATCATGTTTTTAACTGTCATCCTAATGAAGGCTGTATTTAAGGGGTTATCAGCCTAAGCTGGGTGTCTTAAGTTGGGTTCCATAAGCAGAGCCTGAGACGAGGATTCTTGTGTAATGACTTATTCAGAGAGTGCAATGATTTATTCAGAGAGTGCTCTCAGAAGAAACTTGTAAGAAATGGAGGGGAGAATGATAGTAGAAGAGGCTAAGGCAAGATGTGGCTTGAGTTGAATTCTATCCTCAGCTGAGCCCATAAGCAGTTCTAGCATCTGATTGGTCCCTCCTGGAGGCAATATGACTGGGCCTCTTTACTCCCACATTATCATTAGCTGTGGGGCACCCCCAAAGAGGAAGGGGGAAAACCCTTGAGGTGAGGGGGCTCCTGTAGCTGAGGACAATTACCTGGACAATAGTGTTGAGGAACAATGTGAACCCCTAGCAGTCCACACTCACACTTGCTTGGGGAGGGGACACCTTTCTGACAAAAGGGATCTATCTGCATGGGATCTCATACGGTCAACTCCTGGCACTGTTCGGATGCACCTATTCTCTCGTTAAACTCACGCCAAGTTGTTTGTCAACATATGTAGAGAAATTTTTAAGAGGAGGGTTAGCTCTGCAAATATAGTGTATAACATAAAAACATAAGCAAATTAATGGGATACAAATACTGCAAAAGGTTTAGTCTTTAAATGGAGCTAATTAAGACTTTTTTGTTCTGTTGTACAAAGGGTTGCTATGAGTCAGAACTGACTCAACGGCACCTATCAACAACAACAAAAGACATTTAAAGACGTCATTGTAGGGTGACCAACTCATCTCTTTCTACCTGGGGCTTTCCTAATTTTAGCACTGACAGCCCCATGTTCTAGGAAGCCCCCCACCTCAATCCCAGCCAAACAGGGATGGTTGATCACTCTAACATGATATTGGTTGATACTAGTTAAAAGAAAGCCTTCATAATCCATTTGTACAATTCTCAATGAATAGTGATACATCATCAGCATTGATGATGCTCACAGACATACAACAAGCTAAAGACGCTTGACAGAAAAGAAATTATACTGTACACTCCCATTTGTTTGAAGTTCTAGATCAAACACAATTTTGTGAATAAAATGTTAGAATAGTGCTTGCTTCTATGGAGGTAGGGAGTTTACTGAAGTGACATGAGGGAAAATTCTGGTATAATGGGAATATTCTTTATCTTGACAGGTGTGGGGATTACATGCATGTATTTGTTTATCAAAACTCATCAAATAGGATACTGAGGATTTGTGCATTTAATGTATGTAAATTTTATCTGAATTGTGAAATCAATTCTAAAAGTAAATAAACAGTGACTAGAGGTGTCTATTTAGGAATAAAACTACATACTCTACCAAATTGTCATGTTCACTAATTTGCATTAAGTGTTTCTTTTTTTTTTGTATGTTCAGGGTTTTTTTTAGATTTTTCTTGTGATTTGGGTAAAAGTTTACAGAGCAAATTCATTTTCAATAGAGCAGTTGATACACATTTTGTTTCATGACATTGACTACAATTCCCCACAATGTACACAGTGTAACAGCTCTCTTCCCACTTCCTCCCTGCAGTTACTTCTACCCTTCCTTCCTTCCCACACAATCCTGTCCCCCAAGCTATCACCCTGTGCAAACACTGCCCTTCTGTTCTCCCACAACTGATTACTTGCTCCAAGGAGTGTATCCACCTGATGTAAATGTTCACCTCATACACCTGCCTATTGTTTGGCTGGAAGCTTCAGTTCCACACCTGAAGGGTCTCCCCAGGCTCTGGAAGACCAGAAAACCTGGTCTTTTTTTTTTTTTTTTATGATTTTGAGTTTTGTTCCACATTGTTCTCCCAGTCTATCCAGGATCTCCTGCACCAATCCCCCTTGGATTGATTTATAGTGGTAGCCTGGCACCATCCAGTCTCATGATCATATAGGCTGAAAATCACATAGTCTACTAGTCCGTTGGACTAATTGTTTCCATGCATCTTTGTTTTTCTTTATTCGTCTTTGCTCTGGATGAGGAGAGACTCATCATTGCATCTAGATGGTCGCTTGCAAGCTTTTAAGACCCTAGTCTCTACTCACCAAAGTAGGATGTAGAAAAATGTTTTTTGTATGGAATGCTATGCCAATTGAGCTTGATGTCCTCTGAGATCATGGTTGCAAGCCCACAGGTCTAACTATTTACTCCCACAGGGTAGCTGGCTATGGCAAAGAAGTCACCACCATTTTGTCCCTTGTCAGTTCTACTATAAACCCAATCTTTTTTTAAAAAAAATACATTTTATTGAAATATAATTTTGTTGTTGTTGTTATGTGCCGTCGAGTCGGCCCCGACTCATAGCGACCCCTCCTTGGGTTTCCGAGGCAGTATCACTACGGAAGTAGGATTGCC
>NW_006921672.1:9693606-9696568 GCF_000298275.1 Orycteropus afer afer | reverse complement strand
GCCCAACCTTCCTTCCGAGGAAATATAATTTATGTACAGTGAAATACACAAAACTAAACTGACATGGGTCATTGCTTTTTTTTTTTTTTTTTTTTGCAGTTTTCCCTCCCCTCCCCTTTCACCCCTGGTAACCAAAAAGACCATTTCCTCCCATATATAAATCTTGCCTTGACTTTTCACAATAATGAACTAATGCTATGTTTGTCCTTCTATGATTGACTTATTCCACTCAGCATGATGTCCTCCAAGTTCATGCATGTTATGTTATGTTTTGCAGGTTTTACAGTATTCTTTAGTGTTGCATAGTATTCTGTTGTGTGTATGTACTACATCTAGCTGCCAGACACTAAAGCAGGCCCAGCCAACTTGACATACAAACTTAACTACCACAATCACATCAACTTAACTTTTAATATACCGTATTTTATCTCAATTCTTCTTATGTAGCCTCAAATTAAATGCATTTCTCAGATGTTTCTGAATGCTTATGCAGGATTAGGCCTGCTTTCTCCTCCAGTGTAAATACCATAACTCCATCAATGTATCCATGTTTGCATTCAGGGTTTGTTGGCAGGAAATGGTCAACAGTAAGTGTGGACTTATACTGAAGATACTACCTTGTAAACACCTAACTTTTTCATTACAAACTACTTCAATCTCTTCTTCTCAATCTCTTTTTCTAACCAATCTCAGGTATAATAGTGCTCATTTTATGGTAATATTATACCTGGAGAAAGAGTGTGGAGGGTGGACACAACCTTAGGGTCTGTGAGTATTTAAAATAAATTCTCTCAGTTAAGTTAGATGTATTTACTCCTCCTCAATGTCATGCACCATGGTACATGAATAACCACTTTTTCAGCTCTAAGCGTGGCTCTGACATTTCATGTTTTTAGATTCAGCCTCTTCTACACGGATGTCTAAAGCATCTGGAACCATGATCCTGACGTTGCGTATTCACTCCTCCCAACTTCACGGCCTCCAAATATTTCGAGGAATGTCTTTTATAGAAAGTCTCTCAACAAAGTTGAGATGCCCATGATTGAATTTAGAGAGACGAGGCCAGGTTAGTCTAAGACATGAAGACCATCCTAAAATGGAAAATGACACATATTGGGAATAATATTCAAAGACAGAATTTTCCAGGAATCAAATATCCTCTTCCTTCCCTTGGTTACCTCAATCCACAAGAAACACACACACACACACACACACACACACATATGCTGGCAGCACCCCTCATTTTCTGAGACATTGGTCATTTGTTCGCGTGTTTTTGCACCCTTTACCTTTTCCTTCATCTTCACTATGAATTAAAAAAAAAAAAAAAAAAAGTTGTTACCCTTTAATATAGGTATCTGTTTTCTCTCTCCTTTCTTGAAGAGAAAAGCCTAGAGGGTGAAATTGGATCAATACCTTGAATAATGGAACAGAAGACTGTGTGCTGGGCATCTTCAAAGCCCAGCAACTGATCAGTGATGTGAATTAGAATAAGAGGCAAGGACCCTGAGCAGGCTAACTTAGGTTAGCAAGAAAACTTGGAAGAAGTGTGTGTGAGTTCATAGGCCTTGTTAAAACCTGAAAGAGTATAAGTCAGAGTCAGAAGAAAAATCTGCCCCACGATCAGAGTCAAGGGACCTGAACTTTACCAACAGTTGCTGGCTATCTCTGCAGCTGTCTCCACCCATCCAAAGAAACCCACAGCTGTCAAGTTGATTTCAAGTCATAGTGACCCAACAGGAGAGAGTAGAATTGTCCTATAGGGTTTCCAAGGCTATCTACATGGAACTAGACTGCTAGATCTTCATCCTGTGGAACAGCTGGTGGGTTCAAAATGCCTACCTTTTGGTTACCAGCTGAGTGATTTAACTACTTTGAAATCAGACCTCCTTCAAAGAGGTCCTAAAACTCAGGGAGATCTGTTTCTAAAGAAAAACAAAGATGACAATTTATGTTAGGTTTCCCTCTTAACAGTTCCCATCAAAAGTCTAGAATATGGGTCGTACAGTATGGAGGGGGTATGACCTAATAGTCTTCTGATTCACATGCCTGTGATCCCGTTTTACAGGTAATACACTTAGACCTTCTTTGCCCACGTGGACCACAATGAATGAGCCATCAGACTAAAATGTAGTTTGATCCACATGGTCACCAAAAACAATCGTGGGCCTATAAGAATCATTGCCACTTGAATGATGTGATATGCAAAATGAGACTGACAAATATACAGGTAGAATGTCATGTGACATGTGACAGCTCTCTTAGAGGACACTAAAGCAAGAAAGGCACATAAGAGGCGATTAAGGAAGAAGAGGTGGGATGAATCCTCACACATCAGGAAAAGAAACAATGTTTTCCATCTATCTTGAAAAAGTTAACCAGGAAAACAAATTTGCCTGATTTGATAATTACCTATTTATTAGGACAAACAATAACAAGGAACTGGATCGTACTTGATGCCAGCATCCCCTTGGCAGAGTATAAAAGGGGACATGGGGTGAGGAGACTTCCAGACACAAGAACTTCACTCTTCTGGAAACACACCCAGAACCTCCACCCTCTAACACCATGGTCAGCTCCTGTTGTGGCTCTGTCTGCTCTGACCAGGGCTGTGATCAAGGCCTCTCCCAGGAGACCTGTTGCCAACCCAGCTGCTGTCAGACCACCTGCTGCAGAACCACCTGCTGCCAACCCAGCTGCTGTCAGACCACCTGCTGCAGGCCAACTTGCTGCATCTCCAGCTGCTGCCGACCTTCCTGCTGCGGTTCTAGCAGCTGTGGCTCCAGCTGCTGCAGGCCAACCTGCTGCATCTCCAGCTGCTGCCGCCCAGTCTGCTGCCAGACCACCTGCTGCCGCCCCACCTGTGTGTCCAGCTGCTGTAGGCCCCAGTGCAGCCAGTCTGTGTGCTGCCAGCCCACCTGCTGCAAGCCCAGCTGCTGTGTATCCAGCTGCTGCCGCCCCA
>NW_006921672.1:9691025-9693121 GCF_000298275.1 Orycteropus afer afer | reverse complement strand
TTTTCATCAACAATCTTCTTGTCGTCCACCTGTGAGCTGAATCATGTGCAGCCCACTGTGAAACCTCAGTGCCACTCATTCTTAGACTGAGTTTGGCCTCCAAATACACTGCCTCCCTCTTGTTACTCTCTCTCTCCCAAATCAACACAAACTATGAATTTCCTCTAAAATCTGCTAACTAACATGTCACCCCAATTACAATATTTGTTCCCTGCCAGATTTTCTCCTGCCTCTTAAATAAATCATAACTTTCCAGTCATAGAAATAAAAGTGCATGGTGTCTCATTATTTTTCCTCCTTGAACTGTCATTCTCAGACATCAATTGTTCTGCTGGTCTTCTCTGAAGGAAAAGTAGTTTATAGTAGATGACTTCAGGGGTCCCACTTTTATTTGCTCAGTGCTCTCCATTCTGGTACAGAAAGATGCTTTCTTATCACAAGCAGCTGGGCTCTGCCTAAGGACTTTCTCTAGATGCAGGAGCAAGCTCTGGACAGGCCAATGTAGGGCAGTTACAGCCTCAGAAGCAGCCTTGAACCAATCGATGGGAGTTTGTGTATAAATGCTGGTTTCTCCTCCAGGGAGAAGGGTGTTTTCCAGAAGCCCTCAGAGGAATAGAGTAACCTGTTCACTACCACAAGTTACCAGTTAATATGTGTTGGAGAACTATACTCCATGGGGTTCTCAATGGGTCCTTTTTTATTTCCCCCCCCCCCCTCAAAGGTTCGTCTGGGTGACTCAAGTCTCCTACCTTTCAGCTAGTAAAACCCAATCCAACTCGTTGTGACTCCCATTGTGTTTCCAAACCTATAACTCTTAACTGGAGTAGATTGCCCCATCTTCCTCCCATGGAGCAGCTGGTGGCATTGAAACACCAACCATCTGATTAGCAGCCAAATGCCTTAGCCACAATGACACCAGAGCTCCCTAGTTAGTAGCTGAGTGCATTAGTCATTTCTACCACTTAGGGATTCCAATTTGCTCTTTAATCCACTCTATATTAGCTTCTTTCCCCACCTCCCTTTTCTGCATCACTTCCCAAATCTCCTAAAGAGTTTCTTGGGATTATCTTCCAAGTAAACTTGTTCTCAAAACCCTGTTTGTTAACCTGCTCATGCGGGAACCCAATCTAAGACAACATTGCAAGTTCAGTATCAGTACCCTTCAAAATATTTTTCACACAGCATGAATGGTCACCATGGTGTCATGATCAGCTCTTAATGAGTTTACTGTCCACTGAAATACTAAGCCTTTTTAAATGTTTTGCTGCTATTTATTAATTTTCTTGCACAGTTGTTGACTTTAGATTCTTAAAAAAGAAAAGAAAAGAAAAGAAAACACTGTCATTCACTCAGTTCTAACTCATCATGATCTCCATTGGGTTTCCAAGGCTTGAAATGTTTACACAAGCACACTGCCTCATCTTTCTTCCATGGAGCAGCTAGTGGGTTTGAACTATCAACCTTTTGGATAGCAGCCAAATGCCTTCACCACTACACCACAGAGCTCCTTGTTTTCAGGCTAGCAGTCCTCGATATATTTCTTCCACATCATTTTATATGAGGGGTTGAGTACCCTTCCACAAGTAATGTGGTCCATCAGGTTTTTAACTCATTGTAATGAAGGCTGTATTTAAGGGAGTATCACACTAAGCTGGGTGTCTTAAATTGGGTTCCATAAGCAGATCCTGAGACAAGAATTCTCATGCAATTATTTATTCAGAGAGTGCTCTCAGGGGAAACTTGTAAGAAATGGAGGGGAGGATGATAGTAGGAGAAGCTAAGGCAAGATGTGACTTGAATTGAATTCTATTCTCAGCTGAGCCCATAAGCAGTTCTAGAATCTGAATGGTCCCTCCTGGAGGCAATGTGACTGGGCCTTTGCACTCCCACATTATCATTAGCTGTGGGTCATCCCCAAAGAGGAGGGGGTGGGGGACTAGGCAGAAATACTGCACAGACCCTCTTCAACAAAGAAAAGGGAAACCAATTAACACAGACACAGAAGATAATCCTGGATCCCTGAGCCTTGAAGGCAAGGATATACAAGTGGACTAAACCCCAACTAGCAGAAGAATTTGCATGAAAATACCAAAAAA
>NW_006921672.1:9658625-9687325 GCF_000298275.1 Orycteropus afer afer | reverse complement strand
CACTAGGAAGAGGTAACTATGGGGAGGAAGTGGGAGGGGAGCTGTTGCATTGTGGTAAACTGTGGTCAATGTCATGAGACAAAGTATATGTAAACTGCTATATGGAAAGTGAATTTGCTCTGTAAATCTTCACCCAAATCACAATAAAAAAAAAAAAAATTAAACAAAGAGGAGGGGACCCTTGAGGTGAGGAGGCTCCTGTAACTGAGGACAATTACCTGGAGAATAGTATTGAGGAACAATGTGAACCCCTAGCAGTCCACACCCACACTTGCTTGGGGAGGGGCCACCTTTCTCACGAAAGGGATCTGCATGGGATCTCATATGGTCTACTTCTGGCACTGTTTGGATGCACCTATTCTCTCATTAAACTCACTCCAACTTATTTGTCAACATATGTAGAGAAATTTTTAAGAGGGTTAGTACTGCAAATATAGTGTATAACATAAAAACATAAGCAAATTAATGTGATACAAATACTGCAAAGGGTTTAGTCTTTAAATGGACCTAATTAAGATATTTTGATTCTGTTTTACAAAAGGTCATTATGAGTCAGAACTGACTCAGTGACACCTGTCAACCACAACAAGAAGACATTTAAAGATGTCATTGTAGGTTGACCAACTCATCTCTGTCCACCTGGGGCTTTCCTAATTTTAGCACTGACAGTCCTTTGTTCTGGGAAGCCCCCCACCTCAACCCCAGCCAAACAGGGATGGTTGATCACTCTAACATGATATTGGTTGATACTAGTTAAAAGAAAGCCTTCATAGGATGTGCAATTCTAAATGAATCTCACAGATGTACACCAAGCTAAAGACACTAGACAGAAAAGAAATTATACTGTACATTCCCATTTGTTTGTAGTTCTAGATCAAACAGGATTGTGAAGAAAATGTTAGAACAGTGCTTACCTCTATGGTGGTGGGGAGTTTACTGAAGTGACATGAGGGAACATTCTGGCATAATGGGAATATTCTTTATCTTGACAGGTGTGGGGATTACGTGCATGTATCCATTTATCAAAACTCATCAAATAGGGCACTTAGAATTTGTGCATTTAATATATGTAAACTTTATCTAAATTGTGAAATCAATTGTAAAAGTAAACAAACAGTGACTAGAAGTATCTATTTAGGAATAAATCTACATACTCTACCAAATTGTCATGTTGACTAATTTGCATTAAGCATTTCCTTTTTTTTTTTTAGATTTTTCTTGTGATTTGGGTGAAAGTTTACAGAGCAAATTCATTTTCCATACAGCAGTGCATACACATGTTTCAAGACACTGACTGCAATTCCCCACAATGTAACAGCTCTCTTCCCACTTCCTCCCTGTAGTTACCTCTTCCCTGTGTCCTTCCCTCCCATGCACTCCGTCCCCCAAACTATCTCACTGTGCAAACACTGCCCTTCTGTTTTCCCACAAGTGACTGCTTGCTCAAAGGAGTGTATCCACCTGATGTAAATGTTCACCCCATACACCTCTCTATTGTTTGGCTGGAAGCCACAGGAGGAAGTTCAGTTCCACACCTGAAGGGTAACTAGAGGCCATAGTCTCAGGGGTCTCCTCAGGCTCCAGAAGACCAGCAAACCTGGTCTTTTTTTTTTTTTTTAATGATTTTGAGTTTTGCTCCACATTGTTCTCCCACTCTATCCAGGATCTCCTATACCGATCCCCCTCGGATCAATTGACAGTGGTAACCTGGCACCATCTAGTTCTTCCAGTCTCATGATCATATAGGCTGAAGATCACATGGTCTACTAATCCCTAGGACTCTTTCCATGTGTCTTTTTAAAATTATTATTATTCTTTGCTCTTGATGAGAAGACACCCATCATTGGATCTAGATGGTTGTTTGCAAGGTTTTAAGACCCCAGTCTCTACTCACCAAAGTAGGATATAGGACAATGTTTTTGTGTAGAATTGTTATGTCGATTGAGCATGATGTCCTCTGAGACCATGGTTGCAAGCCCACAGGCCTAACTACTCACTCAAGCAAGGTATCTGGCTGTGGCCAAGAAGTCACCACCATCTTGTCCCTTGTCATTTCTACTATACACCTGGACATTCTTCTTCTTTCTTCTTTTTTTTTAATACATTTTATTGAAATATAATTTATGTAGAGTGAAATACACAAACCTAAACTGACATGGGTCATCATATTTTTTTTTTTCAGTGTTCCCTCCCCTTTCCTTCCACCCCTGGTAACCAACAAGGACCGTTTGTTTCCTCCCATATATAAACCTTGCCTTGACTTTTTACAATAATGAACTAATCCTTCTGTGATTGACTTACTTCACTCAGCATAATGTCCTCCAAGTTCAGGCATGTTATGCGGTGTTTTGCATATTCTACCTTACTCTTTAGTATTCCATTGTGTGTAGGTACCATAGTTTGGTTATCCATTCTTCTGTTAATGGGCAGCTAGGTTGTTTCCATCTTTTTGCTATTGTAAACAGTGCTGTGATGAACATGGGTGTGCATATATCTGTTCTTGTCCTCGCTCTCACTTCTTTAGGATATATACCTAGTAATGTGATTGCTGGGTCAAATGGTACTTCTAATTCCAGCTCTTAAAGGAATCACAATACTGCTTTCCATGGTGGCTGTATTATTTTACAGTCCCACCAGAAGTGTATGAGAGTCTCAATCTCTCCACATCCTCACCAGCATTTGTTATTTTCTGTCTTGTTGAACTTTGCATTAGTTCTGGGGTGAGATGGTACCTCATTGTTGTTTTGATTTGCATCTCTCTGATGGCTAATGATCACAAGCATTTCTTTATGTATTTATTTGCTGGCTGCCCGAATATCCTCTTGGTGAAGTGTCTATTCATGTCTTCTGCTCATTTTTTAATTGGATTATTGATCTTTTTGTTGTTGAGGTGTTGGAGTTTTCTACAAATTTTAGAGATAAGTCCCTTGTCGGATATGTAATTATCAACAAGTATGAATTTGTTACTGTCATTTTGTTATGTGCTTCTCTGGGGTGTTCCTGATTTCTTTGTTTCACATAATTTTCTGTGCTGAGCTTGTTTTGTTTATGAATCATGTTATCTATCACTTCCTTCATTGCTATTGTTTTAGAATTTGCTAAATATTTGTGCTGGTCCTCTTTTTTATTTTGATGTGAAGGTTTATCATTTTTCATTGAGGCTACCTTGTGATTTATAATTTTTTTTTCCCAAGTTTAGAACAGTCCATTCTATCTTGCAGTTTTCTTGATTCTCTACCATTTAGAAGTTTTGTTGTTGTTGTTAGGTGCCGTCGAGTCGCCTCCGATTCATAGCGACCCTAGGCACAGCAGAATGAAACACTGCCTGGTCCTGAGCCAGCTCCATGATTCTTGCTACACTTGAGCCCATCGCTGCTGCCACCGTGTCAATCCATCTTGTTGAGGGCCTTCTCCTCTTTCATCGACTCTCCACCTTACCAAGCATGACATCCTTCTCCAGGGAATGGTCCCTTCTGACAACATGACCAAAGTAGATGAGACAAAGTCTGGCCATTCTTGCCTCCAAGGAGCATTCTGGCTGCACTTCCTCCGGGACAGACCTGTTAGTTCTTTCAGCAGTCCAAGGTACTTTCAGCATTCTTTGCCAACACCATAGTTCAAAAGCATCAATTCTTTGGTTTTTCTTATTCATTGTCCAGCTCTCACATGCATATGAAGTGATTGAAAATATCATGGCTTGTGTCAGGTGCACCTTAGTCCTCAAGGAGACATCTTTGCTCTTCAGCACTTGAAGGAGGTCCTTTGCAGCCGATTTGCCCAGTGCTATACGTCATCTGATGTCCTGACTGCTGCTTCCATTGGCATTGATTGTAGAACCAAGTAATGTGATATCTTTGACAATGGCAATCTTTTCTCCATTTATCGTAACGTTGCTTATAGGTTCAGTTGGGAGGATTTTTGTTTTCTTTATATTGAGATGTAATCCATACTGTAGACTGTAGTCTTCAATCTTCATCAGTAAGTACTTCAAGTCATCCTCACTTTAAGCAAGCAAAGTTGTGTTGTCAGCATATCGCAGGTTGTTAATGATCTTCCTCCAATCCTGATGCCATGTTCTTCTTCATATAGTCCAGCTTCTCAGATTATATGCTCAGCATACAGATTAAGTAAGTATGGTGAAAAGATACAACCAGGTAGTATTTCCTTTTTCTGTTCAAATGACAAGCCTCCTGGTCTATGTGTAGTTCCTCATGAGTACAACTAAGTGTTCTGGAATTCTCATTTTTCTCAATATGTTATGATCCACAGAATTAAATGCTTTTGCATAGTAAATAAAACACAAGTAAACATCTTTCTGGTATTCTATGCTTTCAGCCAAGATCCATCTGACATCAGCAATGATATCCCTCATTTCACAGCCTCTTCTGAATCCAGCTTGCATTTCTGGAAGGTCTCTGTCAATACACTGCTGCAACAGTTTTTGAATTATCTTCAGTAAGATTTTACTACGATATTTTGCATGCGATATTAATGATATTGTTTGATAATTTCCACATTCTGTGGGCTTACTTTTCTTTGGAATGGGTACAAATCCTCCAGTCAGTTGGCCAGGTAGCTGTCTTCCAAATCTCTTGGCATATCCTAGTGAGTGCCTCCAGTGGGGCATCCATTTGTTGAAACATCTCAATGGGTATTCCATCAATTCCCGGAGCCTTGTTTTTTGCCAATTCTTTCAGTGCAGCTTTGACTTCTTCCTTCAATGCCATTGGTTATTGATCATATGTCACCTTCTGAAATGGATGAAGATCAACCAGTTCTTTTTGGTAGTGACTCTGTGTATTCCTTCCATCTTCTTTTGATGCTTTTTGCATCATTCAGTATTTTGCCCATAGAATCTCTCAATATTGCAACTTGAAGCTAAAATATTTCTCAGTTCTTTCAGCTTGAGAAATGCCAAGTGTGTTCTTCCCTTTTGGTTTTTTAACTCCAGGTCTTTGCACATTTCATTATAGTAATTGCCTTTGTCTGCTCAAGCTGCTCTTTGAAATCTTCTGTTCAGCTCTTTTATCTTGTCATTTCTTCCATTTGCTTTAGCTACTCTTCGCTGAAGGGCAAGTTTCAGAGTTTCTTCTGACATCCATTTTGTTATTTTCTTTCTCATATTCTTAATGACCTCTTGCTTTCTTCATGGATGATGCTCTTGATGTCATCCCACAATTCTTCTGGTTTTTGGTCACTGGTGTTCAATGGATCAAATCTATTCTTTAGATGGTCTCTAAATTCAGGAGATATATTATCAAGGTCATATTTTGGCTCTTGTGGACTTGTTTTAATTGTCTTCAACTTCAAGTTGGACTTGCATACGAGCAGTTGATGGTCTGTTGCACAAACAGCTCCTGGCCTTGTTTGGCTGAAGATATTGAATTTCTCCATCACCTCTTGCCACAGAGGTAGTCAATCTGATTTCTATGTACTCTATCTGGTGAAGTCTGCATGTATAGCCACCACTTGTGTTGTTGAAAAAAAGGTATTTGCAATGAATAAGTCATTGGTCTTGCAAAATTCTATCATGTGATCTCCAGTGTTATTTCTGTCACAAAGGCCAAATATTCCAACTACCAGTGATTCTTCTTTGTTTCCAACTTTTGCATTCCAATCACCAGTGATAAGCAACACATCTTGTGCATGTTCCATCAATTTCAGACTGCAGAAGTTAATAAAAATCTCCAATTTCCTCATCTTTGGCTTTGGTGGTTGGTACATAAATTTGAATAATAGTAGTATCAAGAGGTCTTCCTTGTAGGTGTATGGATATTATCCTATCACTGACAGCATTGTACTTCAGGACAGGTCTTGAAACATCCTGTGTGATGATGAATGCTACCCCATTCTTCTTCAATTTGTCATTCCCACCATAGTAGATCATATGGTTGTCTGATTCAAAATGCCCAAAACCTGTACATTTCAGCTCACTAATGCCTAGGATATCAATCTTTATGCATTCCATTTCATTTTTGACAACTTCAATTTTCCTAGATTTGTACTTCATACATTCCTTGTTCTGATTATTAATGGAAGCTTCCAGCTGTTTCTCAATTTGATTTGTGCCATGTCAGCATATGGAGGTCCTGAAAGACTTACTTTATCCCTGTCATTAAGGTTGGTTCTACTCTGATGAGGCAGCTCCTTCCCAGTCCTATTTTGAGTGCCTTCCAACCCAAGAGGCTTGTCTTCCTGCACTGTGTGGGACAATGTTTCTGAGCTATTCATAAAGTTGCCCAGTACTGTATCAGACAGTGTTTCTCTGCTATTCATAAGGTTTTCCCTGCCCAATTTTTGAGAAGTGGATGGCCTCCTTCTTCCTAGTCTGTAAGCTGCACTGAAACCTGTGCACCATGTGCACCTCTGCTGGCGTCTGAAACACCAGTAGCAGAGCCTCAAGCCTCACAACAATGTATAAGCCCCACAGGAAGGCAAACTGACAGAAAAATGTGTCTCCCTTAACTGTTGGAAACCTCTGCGCCCTCCCCTTACCTAAATCCTACCTGGAACCTGCTGCTTTGTGGTCCCTGGCTGCTCCCTCCCTTTCCTGGTTCTAGGGGGCTTGGGGCCTAGTCTTGCCTCCATCTTCTTTACCTGGATATCCTGCCATTCTGGAAGTCCCCGGCCTCTCCTTCTCTCTCCCTTTCCTGGCTCTGGGAGGCTTTTGGCCAGAAGTTCTGTAACTACACAATTTTTCCCTCTTTTTGGTTTGTGGTTTCCTCATTTGTGAATTGATGCCTCTAGTTCCCTGTTTACAATCTTGTAGGCTTATTTACTTTCGACACTTCCATAACTGGGTTGGTTCCTGGGTTATATCATCATATGCATTAATGGTTCGTTGTTGATTGTTGTTATTGGTTTTCTGTCCAAAGGACTTCCTTTAGCATTTCCTGTAATTTTGGTCTGGTTTAAACAAATTCCCTTAATTCCTTTCATTTGCATTATCTGGAAATGTCCTAATTTCACCATCATATTTGAGGGACAATTTTGCTGGGTATATAATTCTTGGGAAATTTTTCTCTTTAGATTTTATATATACCATCCCATTGGTATGGTATATACCCTTCTCACATGCATGGTTTCTGCCAAGAAATCCAAGCTTAGTCTTATAGGTTGCCCCTTGTAGGCAACTTTTTTTTCTCCCATGCTGCTTTCATGATTATTTCTTTGTCTCTGGTTTGGTGAGTTTGATGATGATATGGCTTGGTGATTTTCTTTTGGGGTCTATCCTGTTTGGGGTTCATTGGGAATATTGGATGGATGTATTCTTATCTTACATCATATTAGGGAAATTCTCTTCCAGCATATCTTTGACAATTTTCTCTGTGGTTTTGTCTCTTCCTGTTCTGGAATTCCAATTACACATAGGTTATCCTTTTTGATGGTATCCCACATGAACCTTAGGCTTTCTTCATTTTGTTTTGATCTTTTTTCTGATTGATCCCTTTCCAAAGAAGTATTGAGGTATTTGTCTTCAATCTCACTAATTCTGTATTCCATTGATTCAATTCTATTCCTTTGCCCATTCAATGTTTTATCTGTTTTTCAAATTTAGTATTAATTTTCTGGATTTCTATCTGTAGATTTTGTATCATTTCTAATTTTTCATTTATTTTGTCATTTTGTTCTTGTAACGTCTTTTGAAATTGTTCTAGAGTTTCTCTCAATTTTGTCAGTGTTTTCCTTGAACTGTCTCTCCATCCATTGAAGGTACCTAAATGTAATTCTTTTGAATTCCTTCCTCATCAGGGAGTTCCAAATGCTGCTTCTTCCTCAGGGATGTGTTTTGTGTCTGTATCCTTGTCACTTGTTTTTCCTGCTTTATCTTCCATGTTTGTGTGGACTGTGATGCTCTGCTGTCTTTGAGACATTATGATGTTTTTGTGTTTATAATTAATTGGTGATTGTGTGTTGCAGTGACTTGCCCATGATTTTCATTTTGACATAGTGCTTAAGGCATTTGACTGCTAACCAGAAGGCTGGCGGTTCAAACCCACCAGCCACTTCTCAGAAGGAAGGTTGGGCAACCTACTTCCGTAGTGATGTCACCTCAGAAACCCAAGGAGGGATCACTATGCATCACATCTGACTCCACGGCAGTGGGTTTTCATTTTGTTTGGATGTTATCTATGTAAGCAGGGTACCATGCTCCTCTGTTCACTAGTTGGCAGTACTTATATGTTCACCACCTATTTCCTTTCCTGATGTCACCCTGCTGTATGTTCCTGGTGTCCTTGGCAAACAGAGCCTTTTCTTAGGTCACTGGAATCTGAATGAGAATGCTATCACTTTAAAATATAATATGGTTGCCACTTGTAACCATTCAAAATGGCTGCACCCTTGGTCATTTTCAATATCCAAAATGGCCACCACTTGTAAACATTCAAAATGGCTGCACACATGGTCACTTTAAATATCCAAATGGCCACTGCCAATAAACAATCAAAATGGCTGCACCCTCCTGATTGCTGGAAGTCCACAGTTCAGGTCGTCTCCCTCCTTGCTGTTTCCCCTCCTAGTCATAGGCCACTAGCGCAGTCGTCCCCGCAGCCCTTGGCAGCTGATCTTTAGGTCAATTCTCAGTTCCTAACACCACTTGGAAATATTAAGGCTGCTGGTCCCATCAGAGTAGCAGACAGTGTGCAGCTCTGACCATCCCCATACTCACTGTTTTCATTCACATTTCTCCACCAGTTGGTGCCCACTCCCCTAAAGCAGCTACTCAGCTGCTCCAGTAGATACCACCATGGAACTGATTGCCAATCTCACCGTGGGGAAAAACTACATCCAGCTGCTCAGCCACTCAACCAGGCCCAGCCAGGTTGACATACAAACTTAACTAGCACAATCACATCAACTTTACTTTTAATATACCATAATTTATCTCAATTCTTCTTATGTAGCCTCGAATCAAATGCATTTCTCAGATGTTTCTGAATGCTCAGGGAGGATTAGGCCTACCTTCTCCTCCAGTGTAAATACTATACCTCCATTAAGGTATTCATGTTTTCATTCAGGGTTTGTTGGCAGGAAATGGTCAACAATAAGTGTGGACTTATACTGAGGATATTACCAAGTAAAACACCTAACTTTTTCATTACAAACTACTTCAATCTCTTCATCTCAATCTCTTTTTCTAACCAATCCCAGGTATAATAGGGCTCATTTTGTGGTAATATTATACCTGGAGAAGGAGTTTGAAAGGTGGACACAACCTTAGCATATAAGAGTAGTTAAAATGAATTCTCTTAGTTAAGTTAGATGTATTTACTCCTCCCCAATGGCATGCACCATGGTGCAGGAATAACCACTTTTTCAGCTCTAAGCATGGCTCTGACATTTCATGTTGTTGGATTCAGCCTCTTCTACAAGGACGTCCGAAGCATCTGGAACCATGATCCTGACATTGCGTATTCACAACCCCCAACTTCATGGCCTCCAAATATTTCAAGGAATGTCTTTCATAGAAAGTCTCTCAACAAAGTTGAGATGACCATGATTGAATTTAGAGAGACCAGACCAAGTTAGTCTAAGACATGAAGACCACCCTAAAATGGAAAATGACACATATTTGGAATAATACTCAAAGACAGAATTTTCCAGGAAGCAAATCTCTTCCTTCCCTTTGGTGGCTCAATCCACAAGAAACACACACACACACATGCTAGCAGCACCCTTCATTTTCTGAGACATTTGTCATTTGTTTGACCCTTTTTGCACCCATTAATCTTTTCCTTCATATTCACTATGATTTAAAAAAAAAAAAAAAAAAAAGTTGTTACCCTTTCATTTAGATATCTGTTTTCTCTCTCCTTTCTTTAGGAGAAAAGCCTAGAGGGTGAAATCTGATTAACACCTTGAATAATGGAGCATAAGACTGTTTTCTGGGCATCTTCAGAGCCCAGCAAGTGATCAGAGATATGAATTAGAATAAAAGGCAAGCACACTGGGCAATTTAACTAGGGTTGGCAAGAAAACTTGGAAGAAGTGTATATGGGTCCATGTTGTTGTTGTTGTTATGTGCCATCGAGTCGGACCCAACTCATAGCAACCCCTCATTGGGTTTCTGAGGTGGTATCACTAAGGAAGTAGATTGCCCAACCTTCCTTCCGTGGAGTGGCTGGTGGCTTTGAACTGCCAGCCTTCTGGTTAGCAGTCAAGTGCCTTAGGTTTTAGGTTAAAACCTGAAAGAGTGTAAGTCAGAGTCAGAAGAAAAATAAGCCCCACAGATCAGAGTTCAGTGACCTGAACTTTATGGACAGTGGCTATCTCTGCAGCCATCTTCACCCACCCAAAGAAAACTCACTGCCATCAAGTTGATTTCAACTCATAGCAACCCTATGAGTAGAATTTCCCCAAAGGGTTTCCTAGGCTATCTTTATGGAAGGAGACTGCTAGATCTTCATCTGTGGAGCAGTTGGTGGGTTCATATTGCCCACCTTTTGGTTACCAGCTGAGTGATTTAACCACTATGAAAGCAGGGCTCCTTCAAAGAGGTCCTAAACCTCAGTTATGGATGTTTGTTTCTGAAGAAAAAGAATCACAATTTATAAGTTAGTTTTCCTTCTTAACAGTTCCCATCAAAAGTCTAGAATGTGGGTTGTGCAGTGGGAAGGGGGTATGACCTAATAGTCTTCTGATTCACATGCCTGTGACCCATTTCACAGGTAATACATTCAGACCTTCTTTGCCCACCTCGACCACAATGAATGAGCCATCAGACTAAAATGTAGTTTGATCCATCTGGTCACCAAAAAGAATTGTGGGCCTATAAGAATCATTGTCATCCAAATGCAGACATAGTGGGCTATGCAAAATGGGACTGTCACATACAGAGGCAGACTGTCATGTAACATATGACAGCTCTCTTAGAGGAAACTAAAGCAAGAAAGGCACATGAGAGGTGATTGAGGAAGAGGAGATGGAATGAATCCTCACACATCAGGAAAAGACAACAGTGTTTTCCATCCATCTTGAAAAATTTAACCAGGAAAACAAACTTGCCTGATTCATAATTACCTGTTTATTAGGACAAACAATCACGAGGAAGAGTATTGCACTTGATGCCAGGAGCCCCTTGGCAGAATATAAAAGGGGACATGGGGTGAGGAGACTTCCAGACTCAAGAACTTCACTCTCCTGGAAACACAACCAGAACCTCTTCAACCCTCTGACACCATGGTCAACTCCTGTTGTGGCTCCATCTGCTCTGACCAGGGCTGTGGTCAAGGCCTCTCCCAGGAGACCTGCTGCCAACCCAGCTGCTGTCAGACCACCTGCTGCAGAACCACCTGCTGCCAACCCAGCTGCTGTCAGACCACCTGCTGCAGGCCAACTTGCTGCCAACCCAGCTGCTGCCGACCCACCTGCTGCGGTTCTATCAGCTGTGGCTCCAGCTGCTGCAGGCCAACCTGCTGCATCTCCAGCTGCTGCCGCCCAGTCTGCTGCCGCCCCAGCTGCTGTGTGTCCAGCTGCTGTAGGCCCCAGTGCTGCCAGTCTGTGTGCTGCCAGCCCACCTGCTGCAAGCCCAGCTGCTGTGTATCCAGCTGCTGCCGTCCTACCTGTTGTGTGTCCAGCTGCTGCAGGCCTCAGTGCTGCCAGTCTGTCTGCTGCCAGCCCACCTGCTGCATTTCCAGCTGCTGCCGCCCTTCCTGCTGTGGTTCTAGCAGCTGTGGTTCCAGCTGCTGCAGGCCAACCTGCTGCATCTCCAGCTGTTGCCGTCCAGTCTGCTGCCAGACCACCTGCTGCCGCCCAACCTGCTCTAGTGCTTCTTGCTGCTGAGCACTCTGACCTGTATCCACCTGCTTTTCATCAACAAATCTTCTTCTCATCAGTCTGTGAGCTGAATCATGCATGGCTATTGTAAAACCTCAGTTGCACTCATTCTTAGACTGAATTTGGCTTCCAAATACACTGCCTCCCCCATGTTAGGAGCTCTGGTAGCACAGTGCCTAAGGCACTTGACTGCTAACCAGAGGGCTGGAGGTTCAAACCCACCAGACACTCCTTGGAAGGAAGGTTGGACAATCTACTTCTGTAGTGATACTGCCTCAGAAACTCAAGGAGGGGTTGCTATGAGTTGGGTCTGACTCAACAGCACAAAACAACAACCCCCAAGTTACTCTCTCTCTCCCAAATCAACACAAACTTTGAATTTCCTCTGAAATCTGCCAACTAACATGTCACCCCAATTACAATCTTTGTTCCCTGCCAAATTTTCTCCTAATAAATCTTAAATAAATCATAATTTTCCAGTCATAGAAATATAAGTGCACGGTGTCTCATTATTTTTCCTCCTTGAACTGTCATCCTCAGACATCAATTGTTCTGCTGTTCTTTTCTGCAGGAAAAGCAGACTGCAGCAGATGATTTCAGGGGTCCTACCATTGTATGCTCAGTGCTCTCCATTCTGGTACAGGAAGATGCTTTCTTACAGCAAGCGGCTGGGACTCTGTCTGAGGACTCTCTAGATGAAGGATCAAGCTTGGGGCAGGCCAATGTAGGACATTTACAGCCTCAGAAGCAGCACTGGACCAATGGATGGGAGTTTTGAATAAATGCTGACTGCTTCTTCTCTCACGAGAAACATGTTTTCGAGAGGCCCTCAGTGGGAATGAGTCCCAATTGTTCATAGTAATAATCTGCTCACTACTACCAGTTACCAATTAATGTGTGTTGAAGTAGAACTGTACTCCATAGGGTTCTCAGTGGTTCCTTTTTTTTTTTTAAGAAGTAGATTTCCAGGTCTTTTTTCCAAGGTACCTCTGAGTGGACTCGAATCTCCTACCTTTCAGCTCCTAAAACCCACTGTCATTGAGTTGATTCCAATTCACTGTGACTCCCATTGGGTTTCCAAGGCTGTAACTCTTTATTGGAGTAGATTGCCCCATCTTCCTCCCATGGAGCAGCTGGTGGGGTTGAACCACTGACCTTCTGGTTAGCAGCCAAATGTCTTATCCACAATGCCACCCAAGCTCCCTAGTTAGTAGCTGAGTACATTAATCATTTATACCTCTTAGGGATTCCAATCTGCTTTTTAATCCACTCTGTATTAGCTTCTTTCCTCACTTTCCTTTCCTGATCACTTCTCAAGTTTCCTACAGAGGTTCTTGGGATTATCTCCCAAATAAACTTATTCTCAAAGCTCTGTTTCTTGATCTGCTCCTGTGGGAACCCAATCTAAGACACCAACATTGAAAGTTTCAGTATCAGGTGCCCTTCAAAATATTGTTCACACAGTATGAATGGTCACCATGGTGTCATGGTCAGCTCTTAATGAGCTTATTGCCCACTAAAATACTAAGCCTTTTGAACATTTTGCTACTTATGCATTTGATTTTGCAGAGACATTGTTTTTAAACTCTTTAAAAAAAAAAAAAAAACACTGCTATTGAGTTAATTCCAACTCATAGCAACCCCCATTGGGTTTCCAAGGCTGTAAATGTTTACGGAAGCAGACTGTCTCATCTTTCTTCCATGCAGCAGCTGGTGGGTTCAAGCCAACAACCTTTTAATTGGTAGCCAAATGTCTTAACCACTACACCACAGAGCTCCTTGTTTTCAGACTAGCAGTCCTCAATATATTTCTCCCCCATCATTTTATATGATGGATAGAGTACATTTCCATGAGTAGTGTGGTCCATCATGTTTTTAACTCTCATCCTAAAGAAGACTATATTTAAAGGGTATCACCCTAAGCTGGGTGTCTTATGTTGGGTTCTATAAGCAGAACCTGAGACACAGATTCTTGTGCAATGATTTATTCAGAGAGTGCTCTCAGGAGAAACTTGTAAGAAGTGGTGGGAAGCATGATAGTAGAAGTTAAGCCAAGAGGTGGCTTGAATTAAATTCTATCTTCAGCTGACACCATAAGCAGTCTAGCATCTGAATGGTCCCTCCTGGAGGCAATGTGACTGGGCCTTTGCATTCCCACATTATCATTAGCTGTGGGCCATCACCAAAGAGGAAGGGTAAAAACTCTTGAGGTGACAGGGCTCCTGTAACTAAAGACAATTACCTGGAGAACAGTGTTGAGGAACAATGTGAACCCCTAGCAGTCCACACTCACACTTGTTTGGGGAGGGGGCACCTTTCTGACAACAGGAAATTGCATAGGGTATCATATGGTCTACTCCCGGCACTGTTCAGATGCAATTATTTTCTCATTAAACTCATTCCAACTTGCTTGTCAACATACATAGAGACATCTATAAAAGGAGGGTTAGCCAAGAATATACTCTAGACCAATGATAGTTCAGATGAGGATAGTCTTGCACAGATACTAGTGATACAAAATAACCACAATAATTACATAAGCAACAGAAGACACTCTTGGAGTAATCCCTCAGAGACAGCCAGAAGCCAGACACCATGGGAGAAAGAACCACCAGGTCTGCTGACTCAGGACCATAGTATTGGGGGACACCAGGCTCAACTGGCACAACATAGTACACAAAAATCTTGCTCCACAGCCTACCCTTGTGAGTGGTGACTGGGGTCTTAAAAGCTTTAGAGCAGCCATCTAAATGCAGCTAATGGTCTCCTTTTGTCTGAAGTGAAAAAGAGTGAAGAAAACCAAGGGCATTTGGAAACAATCAGCCCTAGGATATGATAGACCTTGAGACCAGAAGAACTAGATGGTACCCGGCTACCAATGTCAACCACTCAGGAAGGGATCAAAACCAGGGATCCTGGGTAGAGTGGGAGGAAAAACATGGAACAAAATTCAAAAACACAATAATGACCAGAATTACTGGTCAGATGGAGTCTGGTGGGACCCCTAAGACTATGGTCCTGGGATACACTTCAGGCCTGGGATAAAACTCACTCACAACAGCTGGTTCTCAGTCCAATAGTAATAACACTTACATGCAGAACACTCAACCCAGGGCAATGCACCCATCTACTCTACGGAGATACATCCCTTGGAGTAATCAGCCACTGGACACTAGAGGGGCAGCATTCACACAGAGGAAAAGCTAGACACACAGGAGTGCATAACCGAGAAGGGCACAGGAATGGGAGGGGTCACTGGGAAGGGAGAGGACGGAAGTGGGTTAGGGTTGGGAATGGCAATTGGGGAGTGAAACCAAACGTACATGAACTGTTGAATGTAAAACAAGTTCTGCTCTGTATATTTGCACCCAAAGCACAATTAAAAAAAAAAAAAAAAAGAGGAGGGTTAGCCCTGTAAACATGTCGTCGTTGTTGTTAGATGCCGTCGAGTCACTTCCGACTCATAACGACCCCATGCACAGCAGAACGAAATACCGACCAGTCTCACACCAGCTCCACGATCCTTACTGTACTTGAGCCCATTGTCACAGCCACCGTGTCAATCCATGTCATTGAAGGCCTTCCCCTCTTTCGTTGACCCTCCACCTTACCAAGCATGGCATCTTTCTCCAGGGAATGGTCCCCTCTGACAATATGACCAAAGTAGGTGAGATGAAGCTGGCCATTCTCCCTTCCAAGGAGCATCTTGGCTGCACTTGCTCCAGGACAGATGTGTTAGTTCTTTTGGCAGTCCATGGTACCTTCAGCATTCTCCGCCAGCACCACAGCTCAAAAGCATCAACTCTTCTTCAGTCTTCCTTTTTCATTATTAATTTATAGTATTAGTTCATTGTTGTGGAGGGTCAAGGAAAGGTTTATATATGGAGGGAAACTTTCTTTGTTGGTTGCCAGGGGTGGGAGGGGAGGGGAGGGAAAGGAAAAATGAAAAAAAAAAAAAAAAAAAATTGACCCATGTCACTTTAGTTTTGTGTATTTCACTGTACATAAATTATATTTCAATAAAATGCATTTAAAAAGACCGAGGATGGTGAGACATTGTCTCATATACTTTTTATATGTTATCAGGAGGGATCAGTCCCTGGAGAAGGATACCATGCTTGGTAAAGTAGAGCGTCAGTGAAAAAGAGAAAGAAAAAACTAAAAAATAAAAACATAAGCAAATTAATGTGATAAATTATGCAAGGGGTTTAATCTTTAAATGGACCTAATTGAGACATTTTTGTTCTGCTGGACAAAGCATTGCTATGAGTCAGAACTGACTCAATGACACCTATCAACAAGAAGACATTTAAAGATGTTATTGTAGGGTGATCAACTCATCTGTCTACCTAGGACTTTCCTAATTTTAGTACTGACAGTTCCATGTTCTGTGAACTTGACACCTTCCTCAGTCGCGGGCAAACAGGGATGGTTGGTCACTCTAACATGATATTGGTTGGTAATAGTTAAAAGCATGCTTTGGTAATCCATTTGTACAATTCTAAATGCAGTAGTGGTACGTGCATCATCATTGGTGATTCTCACAGACGTACACCAAGCTAAAGACGCTAGCCAGAAAAGAAAGTATACTGCACATCCCCATTTGTTTAAAGTTCTAGATCAAACACAATATTGTGAAGAAAATGTTAGAACAGTGCTTGCCTTTATGGTGGTGGAGAATTTAGTGAAGAGACATGAGGGAACTTTCTGGCATAATGGGAATATTCTTTATCTTGACAGGTGCAGGGATTATATGTGTGTATCCATTTATCAAAACTCATCAAACAGAATACTTAGGATTTGTGGGTTTAATGTATGTAAACTTTATCTGAATTGTGAAATCAATTCTAAAAATAAATAAACAGTGACTAGAGGTGTCTATTTAGGAATAAATCTGTATACCTCGACCAAATTATCATGTTGACTAATTTGTGTTAAGCATTTCTTTAAAGAACACTGTTATTGAGTTCCTTTGATTTTCCTCACCATACTGTATTACAATTTTATGTGTGTGTGGCCTTCCCAATAAACCACGAATTTCCTAGGGAAATTTCCCCAGTGACTTGCAACATATGTCTCCCAGCTTACATGCTTCACAAATCTCTTTAGAAAAAAGGCAGGAACTTGATGTGGGCACTTCTTCCTCAAAGTTTGAATGGACAG
Source organism: Orycteropus afer afer (assembly GCF_000298275.1). Taxonomy (NCBI): domain Eukaryota; kingdom Metazoa; phylum Chordata; class Mammalia; order Tubulidentata; family Orycteropodidae; genus Orycteropus; species Orycteropus afer. Next base: position 9,670,384 of record NW_006921672.1, on the reverse strand, counting down.
AAGAAAGTAGGTCTCAAAGGGTGGTCCTCGAAGCTGCAGCATCAACATCATCTGGCATCTGGGCACTTACAAGAAATGCAGGCTCCACCCAGCAATTGGAAAGTGGGAGTGGAGTAGGTCCTCCAGATGATGCTGATGCATGCTAATGTTGGGCTTCCACTAAATAAACCAGACTTATTGCCATGGAGCTGATTCAACTCATAGCGACCCCTCCTTGGGTTTCTGAGGTGGTATCTCTATGGAAGTATATTGCCCATTCTTCCTTCTGAGTAGTGACTGCTGGGTTTGAACCACTAGCCTTCTGGTTAGCAGTCAAATGCCTTAGGCACTATGCCACCCAGAGCTCCCTCCACTAAATAGAGGATAAATAAATAAATAAATAAAAAGGCAATTCAATAATGAAATCCATGGACATTTAAAATTGATCAAGAAACAAAACAACAAAAAAACAGCAACAACAAAAAAACAACTTATGATGTAGATTTCTCAGCTCCAGAAATAAATAAATTCTGAAGGGAGATACATTCTAATTATTTAACTTTTTTTTTTTTTTTTTTGCACCACAGAAGAAATACATTTCTACTAAAAATGAGACAAGGAATAAAATCAAGGCTATGTCTTCCAGAATCTAAGGGACCAGGTGGAAAGATGTGACACAAACATAAAATAAAAAAGGAACAATTTAAGAAAGCATGTGACGTTGTTGTTGTTAACTCGAATTGCACAGATCAATTGTCTACCAGAGTTTAAGGGTATAGAACATGATGCAAAATTTGAAGCATCCAGGGAAACCCATTCCAGAGGTGTAAAGGTCACCTGAGTCGTACACATAGAGATAGCTCCTTCCTCATTATTCAAAAATGACCACAACACAGGATTGTTCCTTTTATCCTATGCCAGATGCCACTCTACGGAAATGGTCATTGGAAGAAATATATAACAAGAAATATGACTGTCCAGATCCTGTCTTGGTAGATGAAAGAGGAAGGGAGAGTGAGATGTGTAATTCCAAATGCACAACATCACATGACAGCTCTCTGTGACAGAAAATGAAGAGAATGTGGTCCAGAAGATGCCAGCAACTGTGAATCAGTAGGAAGAAAAGGTGGGATAGAAGGAAGGGAAAAACACATCTGGAAAGGAAAATTTTGTTTCCAACAATTTCAAACCACTAAGTAATCTGATAATTACTTCACTAACAGTCAATAAAAACAAGGAAAATACATTGACATCAGACCCTGTTGGGCCAGTATATAAAGGCTGTGAAATAAGGAGACTTTCAAACTCCAAAACCTCACTTTCCTGAAAACACCCAGAACCTCCACCCTCTGACACCATGGTCAACTCCTGTTGTGGCTCCGTCTGCTCTGACCAGGGCTGTGGCCAAGACCTCTGCCAGGAGACCTGCTGCCAGCCCAGCTGCTGCCAGACCACCTGCTGCAGGCCCACCTGCTGCCGCCCCAGCTGCTGTGTGTCCAGCTGCTGCAGGCCCCAGTGCTGCCAGTCTGTTTGCTGCCAGCCCACCTGCTGCCGCCCCAGCTGTTGCATCTCCAGCTGCTGCCGCCCCTCCTGCTGTGGTTCTAGCAGCTGTGGCTCCAGCTGTTGCAGGCCTACCTGCTCCATTTCCAGCTGTTGCCAGCCTTCCTGCTCTGGTTCCAGCTGCTGTGGCTCCAGCTGCTGCCGCACCTCCTGCTGCTTCCGCCCAGTCTGTGGCCAAGTCTCCTGCCATACCACCTGCTATCGCCCAACCTGTGTTATCTCCACCTGCCCCCGCCCCATGTGCTGTGCCTCCTCTTGCTGCTAATCTTTGCTCGTCATCTCTGTAAACACCATATGGATTTCTTCACAAGTCATATAAAACTTGTTGGAGCCAGCCAGTGACTGGGGAGTGGACTCTTAACTACCAACTCCTCTTCTTTTGATTTGGCATTTAGAGTCTGCATTCAGCTCTTTTAGGAAATGGCAGATGTAAGACATTTGTTGAATAATTTTAACCAAGGCCCAAATGGATCTGTTTTCACTACAGAGATGTTTTCATTTTAAATCTACACTGAGTGTGATGAGCGCATATTGTTTCCATGTGTTCTTAATAAATATCTATATTCCTTGATATTGAAAGGCCTGATTTGTTAATGATTTGGTGTTCATGTGTGTGTGTACTGGTCACTTCACATCAAGGCCATCTCTCTCCAATGCAGGAGAACATGTAGAGCATTGGGTCAATGCAAAAGGGGAAGACTCTCAACAAGATGGATTGACACAGTGGCTACAACTATGGGTTCAAGTATAGCAAGGATTGTGGAGCTGGCACAGGACCGGGCAGTGTTTCATTCTGTTGTACATAGGGTTGCTGTGAATCAGAGATGACTTGAAAGCATCTAACAGTAACAGCATGTAGAGCATGTATAAGATTCACATTACCTGTGTTGGAACTGAGACTCCACTAGGCATTTATAGCATAACATGAGGAACTTATTTAACCTCTTCAAGCCTGTTTTCTTTTTCTGTGAAATGAGGATACTCTTCTTCAAAGAATGAAGACATGAGCCATGCAATATACTTAGCGTGGGGCCTGGCATATAATGCAAGCTCTCAATAAATACCATTTTTATCATTCTTGAAACACCACCCTGGGTTAGAATATTACCTTAACATATAGTTCTCTTTGACAGGACATCAAGGAAAGATTAAATGATTGTTTCACTATTCTCTATAACTCAAAATTAAGTTTTGGGATATATTTCTAACATCTCCAGTGGGTGACACATTAAGAAATCTCACTTTCACCTGACTGTGTTTCTACTTGCCATGTATTTCATCTTTGGGTGTGCAACTTTTGAGTTTTCTGTGCAGCTCCAGCCTACCTAGCTGGTGCCTGCCTCCCTCCCTCATTCCATCCTCTCTTCCTCTCTCTCTTCTTTCCTATCTTTCTAAACATAAAATTCCTTCAGAATACAAAGTATACTTTCTAATTTCAGATTTCTGGAAATGTAAAGTCCATGGCAACTTTTGCATAAAATATTTAAAAGCTTTATTCATAATTATTCAAACTTCTAGCATTTTTAAAGTAAAATTCCTTCATAATTTTAGCCTCTCGTATTATCAAGATCTCTCCATTTTCTTGATGGCTTTATTCCCCATTTTAGGCTTTCATCAATCACCTTGTTTGGTCTTATTTAAGAGAACATGGTAGGAATGATCCTCCTTAGCTGGAAAAAAAAAAGTATCACAGTATATAATATCATGTTGATACCAATTTAAGCATTTATAAGTTTTGGTTCAAGATCTGAAGTATATTAAAAACAACCTAAATTAAAAATTTTCATACATCAATGTTTTATAGAATGTTGTGGATGCCTTCAAGTCAATTCCAAGTCACAGTGACCCCATAGGAGCTCTGGTAGCGTAGTGCCTAAGGCACTTGACTGCTAACCAGAAGGCTGGCGGTTCAATCCCACCAGCCACTCCTTGGAAGGAAGATTGGGCAATCTACGTCCGTAGTGATACTGCCTCAGAAACCCAAGGAGGGGTCGCTATGAGGTGGGTCCAGCTCGATGGCAAATAACAACAACAATAGTGACCCCATTGGACAGAGTAAACCAACCCATAGTGTTTCCTAGGCTGAAGTCTTTACGGGAGTAGATTATCAAGTCTTTTTGCCAGGTGGGTTTGAACCACTGACCTTTTGATTAGCAGCAAAGCACTTAACCATTGCACCACTAGGGCTCCTTCTTAGTGGTGCTATATTTCTGAATAACTTAACAAGTGTAACTAAGAGCTGACTCCTATTTTTTCTAGTTAAAAAAAGAGTTCAGATGTCAAGAGACAATGTGATGTAGTAAATTACATAGTGTGGCTTTTCTAGCCATAGGTCTTTGTAAACTCCATGGTGGAATTTGCCGTGAGCAACTGAGTAGCTCCTGATTGCTAAAGTTATCCATCCAGGGTATTTCTGTTGAATCAGCATGAAATAATCTTCTGGGACGTTTGCTCTCTCTCAGGTGTATAGAATTCTGATATTGTGATTGGTTAGTGTAGTCACTCTGCCAGGCTCAAATGGAGCCCTTCTAGAGGCAGAAGGAGTCTCTCTGACTGCTGGCTGAGAAAGACATGCTGCTGAGAGAAACATACTTCTGAGAGACATATGCTGCTGAGAAAGAGACACAAGAGACATGAACTGCTGAGAGAGATCTCAAGAGACAGGCACTGCTGGGAGAGAGACTGAGAAAGACTATCAGCTGAGAGATGGCAGGCTGGGAGAGACTCAGCGTGTTCCTGAGTTTGAATTGTAGCCAGTTGCTTCCCTAATAAACCCCATAATTTGTGAGTTCTGTGTGGCTACTGCTGTAAATGATCAAACCCAGAAGAGACGTGGTGGATGCTGCAGGAGGAAAGGTTGGTGTCAGGGTTGGTAAAAGGGCTGGAGGGAGGCAGCATATCTGGCCTCACAGGGATAGACCTTGGGCTATTGATGGTAATTCTGTCTTCCTCTCATGTGGTTAGAGGAGATCAGAAGATGCAGCCTCCTTGCCCCTTCAGCAAACAAAATGGACAGAAATTAACAATAATTGGGCTTCAATCCGACACAGGTTGTGTGTTATATTCTTAACATATCACAGACATTTCTTGCAGACATTTTCGGCTTCACCCTTTCTTGTTGTTGTTGTTGTTATGTGCCGTCGAGTCGGCCCCGACTCATAGCGACCCCTCCTTGGGTTTCCGAGGCAGTATCACTACGGAAGTAGGATTGCCCAACCTTCCTTCCGAGGAGTGGCTAGTGGGTTTGAACCACCAGCCGTCTGGTTAGCAGGCAAGTGTCTTAGCCACTATGCTACCAGAGCTCCCTCACTAGCTCATTCTAAATCATTCTACAGGCTAGAGGCTGCCTTTTCATGTACCAGAATTAACACGTCTTTCATCCTTCCAAGTCTTCCTCTTTAACAACTGCTAATTACAGGATGCAGGCTCTGATGTTAACATTATATTTTATTGGCTAGAGCTAAATCAAAGAATATAGATTTATATTGTCTTTTTCGATGTTAAAGAATATAAGGCTTATAATTTCCTGTTTTTACAAGAACTGGGCCATGGAAGGAACAAGATGACACACTGAGTCTGGTTAATAAAAGACTATTTACAGAAGTGTACAAGGGAAAGCTCACCACAAAGGGCTCCTAACAGCAAGGAGCAGCCACTCCTAGCCTGAAGGCCTATGCAATGATTTGGGTGAAATGACCAAAGAGTGGCATGCAAAATAGGATAGCTATATACAGATATTCAATGTACAGTAGTCAAGGGCAGATTACCCAATAAGCAAAGAAAACACAGGCATACTTGTGCTTACTTACTAATCTGTAGAGAACAATATCATGTTTCTCACCATTTCAAAGATGTGGTGAAATTCATGTGAAATTGTTCACTATAGAATAGTAAGTATGTCAATGCTTACATTGCTTACTGAGAACTGTTCCAATGTTGTTGTTGTTTGTTGTTATGTGCCGTTGAGTCAGATCCGACTCATAGCAACCCCTCCTTGGGTTTCCGAGGCAGTATCACTACAGAAGTAGATTGCTCAATCTTCCTTCTGTTCCAATAAGAGGTTATAAATTTGAAAAGAGGGTTTGATTCTATATGAAGTGCTGAGGGGTTGGGAGAGGGATAAATGCCATTTATACCTTGAAGTAGAATCTTTGACATTGTGAAAAAAATGTGAAATTGTTCACTACAGATTAGTAAGTGAGCACACGTAAGCCCTTGCTTACTTTGCTTATTGGGTAATCTGACACTGAATTCATAAATATAATATTCTACATCCTAGTCTGGTAAATAGCATCTGGGTCTTAAAAGCTTGTGAGTGGCCATCTAAGAAGAAACTATTTGTCTCTTCCTGCCTGGAGCAAAGGTGAATGAAGAATACTGAAGACTTAAGGAAGCAATTAATCCGAAGGACAAATGGTCCCCATGAACCACAGCCTCCTCTAATGTGAGAACACAAGAACTAATTGCTGCCTGGCTACCACTACCAATCACTCTGACCAGGACCACAATAGAAGGTCCCAGTTACAATGGGTAAAAATGTAGAGCAAAATTAACAGTAAAGTAAATAAATAAATAATAGTAATACTAGGCTTACTAGTCTGAAGGAGACTGGAAGAACCTCTGAAACAACCGCCTTAAAACAACCTTCTAACTTGAAACTGAAGATACTTCTGAGTCCACCTTTCATCAAATTAATGGATGGGCCTATAAAATAAACAATAACACCAGGGAAGAATGTGCTCCCTAGAACAATCAACTATACAAAACCAAAAGGGCAACATTTACCCAAAACCAAAAAATGAGAAGGCAGAAAGGGACAGGAAAACTGGACGAATGGAAGTGGGGAACCCAGGGAGGAAAAGAGGAGAGTGTTGACACATTGTGAGGATTGCAGCCGATGTCATGGAACAATATGTATGAAATATTGATTGGAAAACTAAATTGTTATGTAAACTTTTATCTAAAGCACACTAAAATGTTAAAAAAAAAAAAAAAAAAATTCAGCCTAAGAAACCTATGGAACAGGTCTACATTGTCATATAAGGTTGCTGTGACTCCATAACACACAACATGATCCTATAGGCTGTACTACCAGTCTGTCTTATATCAGGATTAGCCAGTGATTTCAATTTAGCCTCACATGTTTAGGAATCAGGGCTTTGAACTAGTTCATTCTAGTTCTTCCCCCTTCTGGGAATGTGCATTTCTACCCCAGGTGTGCTTGGTCAGACTGTACATTTTGGCAGGATCCTCAGGTGATTCTTATGTATACATGGGTATCAGCTGGGGATGTATAGGAGTCCCCTGGGGATCTTGTTGGGCTGTAGATTCTGATTCAGTGATTCTGGGCTGGAGGTACAGGTTTTTAGGGGAGGGAGGGTGTTGAGCTGGAAAGTACCAGTTTGAGGTCTTGTTAGGAGTTTAATGCACAGACTTGCTGTGCCCTTGGCTTTATTGGAGCAGACCACTTTCCAGTAGCTTCTCAATTGCAGATGCCTTCATGCATCATTCACGCCCATTCTGCTGTTGCTACAAAACTCTCTTTATGAGCTGCTCAGACAGGGTCTATGTATCTCTGGCTCCCTTGCATTTAGGTGGTACTATGTGTCTAGTTCTTGCCAGTGGAATACAACAAAGAATCAGGTATACCTTTTCCATGTTTTTTTTCTCTTATGCTTTGATTCAGGAAAACACTCATCCTGGCAGCTGAGTGTTCTAGAGACCACAGCCACAAGAGAGAAAGCACAGTTCATCGACTCAAACCTTGGAAGAAAACCATCTCCCCCAAGAGCAGAAATTCCATCTTTGGACTTTGTGTGAAAAAGAAACTTCTATCTAGTTTAACATATTATATATATATGTATGTGTGTGTGTATGTATACATACATATGTGTGTGTATATATATATATATATATATATATATATATATATATATATATATATATATATATATATATATATATATACATATATATATATATATATATATATATATATGTATATTCACTTTTACAGTACATAACAAATGTCCCTTTATGCTCAGCTCAGCCACAAATGCCCAAAAGATAATTCTATCTGAGATGAATTATGACATTAGCAAGTAATATAGAACCCTTGGAAAATTATTTTTCCCTATGGCTATCCCAGAGTAGTGCAAAACCCATCAAAGCCCTCTAAATATCAGGCATAATTAGGGAGTCTACGGAAGTAAGCACAACCTGTTTCTATACTTCCGGCAATCTATCCTGCCTGTTTCATGCTTGTCTGCTTTCAAAATTTAACTGAGACAAACTGAGCAGGCTTTTGCAAGGCTGAATATGGCTATGCTCTTGCTTTCCACTCACTTACTTCCACTCGCTAAATCACTCTTATGTAACATCTGCTGGTGTAGCCATGGAGGTTTAGGATTCTGGCAAGGAACTACTTTTGGTCACCAAAGCCATAAATGTTCCTGCTTCCCATAGAAGGGTGCAGAGACTTGAGTCTGCCCTGCTGCTTCCTGGGGCCTTGCCTTATAAATAAGCCCTTAATAAACTCCTACATCACAATCCTGGAGCTGCTAACCTCTTTCTTTGGTCTCATCTCCCTCTATATTTGGGAGCAAATTTAGAGTTACAGGCCCATGTCCAGACAATTGGTGAGCAGTTAGGAGACCAAAGACATGGCTAATAGGACAGAGGCATCCTTTGGGGGAAATTCCAGGGCCAAAAACCACATGTGGGGAGGTCCGGGTAATGTGTGTGAACCACCACCTGAGTACGGGGATGCCCTGAAAATGTCAAGCTGCACAGCATGCTTATAGGAAAGCATGTACCTTCATAAGTATAAAATTAGGCTAAGGGACTAGAGGTGGCAGCTAGAAAAGTTGTTGTTGCTCTGGGAGGTTCAGCTGGCCACCGATGCCCAGTTAGCTGGGAGAGTGCACGTAAGAACACTACAGGAGGAACTACAGTTGGCTACAACTAAAATTCAAAATAACCACTTCTGTGAGCAGGGTGAACAGCTACAGGTGCACACCTGCAGGTTTGCAAAAATGAAGGTGGAAGAGGAAATGGCTTGGGGAGAGCAAGTGGTGAGCTGGAGCACAGAGCATGAGTAAGGTACCCCAGCTACCTGCCTGCTGGTGGCCACTGCTGCTGTTGCCTCCTTTCCACAAGCTGGAGCCTCAGCTGGGGTCCTATATATTGCCCCAGCCACTCACACTTGCTTAGGCTATGAGGGCAGTAAGAGCAAGCAAGGGGGAGAGAGAATGAGTGACAAAGGAGACAGGTGGCCTGGGCAAACTTGTGTGTGTGTGCACGCGTGTGTGCGTGCTGCCCTCCCCTTCACTTTCCCTTCTCTCTCCCCCTGTCTCTGCCTTCCTTTGCTCAGGGAGCAGCACCAGTTAAAAGGAGCTTGGCTCCAACCACAAAAGGGCCAGGCAGTGAATTCTTTGCTCCAGAAATGAAAACAGGTATCTTACAAATATCCCCACTCTCTGGCAGTGTCAGATAAGCAGCTCATAGATTGGAGCGGCTGACCTAGGTGAAAGAGCTAGAAGAAGGGGGGGTGAGTCATGGGAAAAGAGAGAAAAAGGGCTTATGTTCAAAAGCCCCTTGAGAACCCCTGGAGAATAACCTGAGAGCAGATGTGGGTGGAGTTAGTGGTTGTTTTAGTCTCTGCCATGAAGGCAGTAAAAAAGATAACAACCTTTGGAAGAAGTTGAAGCTGCAGCAACAATACTACCCTCTGGGTCCTAGTGCCCCCCTGGAGGAAGTACCCTCTGCCTCTGGGTGGACCTCACCAGTACCTAGGTCACAATACATTGGTTAAAAATAAACAAGCATCAGGCTAGCTCTAGTTGATACCAAGACAGAATGTACTCTTACCTTTGGAAACCCTGAACGGTTTCAAGATTAGATTATATTTTGTGGATTTATTCATAAGATGGAAAAAAAACATCTGGTGAATCTTTCCCTGCAAAATGTTGCATGGGTGATGTACTTTTATTAAAATATAGTGAGATCATAGTCTTTCAAAGGGGTTAAGTAGGGTAGACCAAGTGGAGTGTTTTCCACTGGTATGATTACCTTTTGACTGTTTTTGTTCCTTCTTTTGGTTCCTTAGAAATGATGGGACAGATAGAAGTCTAACCAATTTTACTAAGCAGGCCCTGAACTACAACAGAGAAAGCTTGTAGCTATTAACTGCTGAAACCACCCAGATAAGGAAGATAACCCTCTAGAACTAAAAGTCAGAGTTCAGTTTTAGGGTCTGGGTCAAAGCCCCTCGACCTTGGGCTTTAGCTCTGCCTCTTGCTCCTGGTCCACTAAAGCTGGAGGCTTCTCTTAACTCAGACAGTTGCTGACTACTGAGGCTGACAAACTCAAGGTTGACAAGTAAAATGGCACAGTCTCAAAATTATCAAGCAACACAGCAGGCCACTAATTCAAGTCCAGTAACAGTCCTAAGATTGGCAAATAACATGGCAGGTCACTGAGATGAAGACTTCGCCAAATACAGGATCCAGATGTGCCAAAAGCTCAAGAACTTTCTCAAAGTTGCTTCTATATACTGGAAGCAGACCACATCCTGAAGGCAGCTACTCAGCTGCTCACAGTAGATTCTGCCATGGAGCTGATTATAAGTTTCATCATGGGGAATACTATATCCAGCTGCCCAGCCACTCAAAACCAGGCCCAGTCAAGCTGACACATAACTTTAGCTACCACATACTACCAACAGAACTGTACTGATTTATTAGGCCACATGAAGAAACACATACAGGTTTGGACATATATCATGATGGTCTGCTGTGGCTGCCTGGTTTTCCTCCTTCTCCTCTGGCTCTCGGGAGGACTTTCACTGGGTGTTGGACTTTTCCTGGCTATAGAGCTGTTTTGCCACATTTGCTTATATTGCTGCAGTAGCCTGTGCCTCCAGCTACAGCAATGCTGCCAGTCTCTACCTGGGTATAGTTGTGATGCCTCCCTTTGGGCCCTCAGGGAGCCTGTGTAAGAGGAGGCATGAAAGATTGCAAGAGCTAACCTCAAGGAGTGGACTGCAGGGAGCAGGTTTTTGCAAGGCTTAATAGGGCTATGCTGTTGCTTTCTACTAGATCACTTCTGCTTGCTAAATCACTCTTATGTAACACCTACTGGGGTGCCCTTGGAGGTTGGGGGTCTGGTATGGAGCCACCTTTGTTTACCAAGGCCGTAAAAGCCCCTGCCTTCCATAGGGTATTGAGGAGACTTGAGTCTGCTTTGCTGTTACCAAGTCCTTTGCTTTGTAAGTAAGCCCTTAATAACCTCCTATATTATAGTCCTGGAGCTTCTAGTCTCTTTCTTCAGTCTCCTGGCCCCTTCATATTTGGAGGTATATTTAGAGTTATTGGTCCAATCCCAGACACTGATGATTATCAAAAAAGTGATACTAAGATTCTCAGAGGAAAAGGGATTCTCTTGTGTTTTGGTCCTCTAGTGCTGTTCTAATAGATAATACCACAAATGGATGGCTTGGACAAACAAGGATTGATTCTCTTACAGTTTAGGAGGCTAGAAGTCCGAGTTCAAAGTGCCAGCTCTAGGGGCTGGGTGAAGGCTCCTCGATCTTGGGCTTCAGCTCTGACTCTTGCTCCTGGCCCACTGAAGCTGGAGGCTTCTCTTAACTCAGGCAGCTCCTGGCTGCTGAGGCTGACAAACTCAGGATCAACAAGTAAAATGGCACAGTCCCAAGATTATCAAGCAACATGGCAGGCCACTAGTTAAACAGTCCCAAGATCAGCAGACAACATGGGAAGCCACTGATGACTTGGCCAAATGCAATGCAAGATCCAGATGTGCCAAGAAGCTCTAGACCTTCCTCAGAGCTGCTGCTTATATACTGGAAGAAGACCACATCCTTAAGGCAGCTACTCAGCTGTCCCATTAGATTCTGCCATGCAGTTGATTACAGTCTCATTGTGGGGAATAACTACATCCACCTGCCCAGCCACTCAAAATGAGTCCCAGCCAAGTTGATACACAACCTTTACTACCACATCTTGCAAGTATAGCCTAAAATATTAGGACCTTTCCATCCCAGAATATAGATAGGTTTATGATTTAAGTTTTAAGAGCCTTAATGTCAAGAGATAAAGAAAATAAAGGCAAATTTACCTAATACATGAATATTAGAATTAGTCAGCATGTCTTGCAACTGAAAAGTGGCAGTGGTCACCCACAATGCTCAATATATTTTT
>NW_006921672.1:9657368-9658280 GCF_000298275.1 Orycteropus afer afer | reverse complement strand
GTGATTGCCAGCAGTTAAGGATGAGGAGTGGGAGGGGGTAGGATGGTTATACAAAGATATCTCAAGGGAGCTTCTTGGAGATGGGACAGTTCTATAGCTTGATTGTTACTGTGGTTCCATAAATCTACACATATGCAATTATATGGAACTACATACACATAAATGAGTGCATGAGACACTGGTGACTCTTGTATCAGTGCCAGTTTCTGGGATTTTATATGCACTATGGGAGGGGTCTCTATGAGTCAGGTCCAACTCAACAGCACATAACAACAACAACAACAACAACATGGGTAAGCACTCAGCTGCTTACTAAAAGGAGTGGTTCAAAGTCATCAAATACTTTCATTGTAGAAAGAGTGACAGTCTGCTCTTGTAAAGATTACAGCCTTGGAAACCCTAAGGAGTTTCTACTCTGTCAGAATCAACTTGACATCCAAAGGTTTGGTGTTTGGTTTTATAGTTACGTAAGATGTTACCATTGGTTAAACTGGGTTAAGGGTACATGGAATTTCCCTATACTTTTTTTTTTTGCAATTTTCTTTGACTCTATAATTATTTCAAAATAAAAAGTTAAAAAAAAACTTCAAATGAAGCTCATCAAAGATGAATAGGGACAAGTTTTTATTCGTTTATCATGTACCTTTATCTCGTTGAATCTTTATGACAACCTTAACAGGTAGGGATTGTGATCCTTTAGTGAAAAGCAATTGTAGCTCAAGAGTTTGAGTAATGTGTTCAAGATCACGGTTGAATGATCAGAATTCCCAGGAGTATAGTAGAGCTGACAAGGGGCAAGGTTGTGGTCACTGTTTGGTCACAGCCAGCTACCCAGAGGGACCGAGTAGTTGAAACTGCGGGCTTGGGACCATAGTTGCAGGGGACATCAAGCTCAATTGGCATAACATACTA
>NW_006921672.1:9654272-9654818 GCF_000298275.1 Orycteropus afer afer | reverse complement strand
ACCCACCAGCCACTCCTCGGAAGGAAGGTTGGGCAATCCTACTTCCGTAGTGATACTGCCTCGGAAACCCAAGGAGGGGTCGCTATGAGTAGGGTTTGACTCGACGGCACATAACAACAACAACAACAACACAATAGAGAACAGAGAAGGTGATAACATAGAGACCAGGTATTTCCGAGTCTATCTCATGGTCCTTATTTGTGAATTTATGGCATTGAGAAGTGCCACATGTTCTGTTACATAGACGTTCTTTGCCTCAACTGCGGATGGGAGCAAGGACACTGATGAATCATTCCTGGGTCTAGGGTAGGACAAACAGCAAGAACTACCACAGCAGCTGGGATGGTAGCAGGTTGTTTGACAGCAGCAGATGGGCTGTCAACACAGAGGCTGACAGCACTGGGGCTTTTAGCAGCTGGACACGAAGCAGCTAGGATGGCAGCAGGTGGTCCAGCAGCTGGGCCTGCAGCAGGTGGGCTGGCAACACACAGACTGGCAGCATTGGGGCTTGCAGCAGCTGGACACACAGCAGCTGGGCCTGCAGCA
>NW_006921672.1:9634670-9654054 GCF_000298275.1 Orycteropus afer afer | reverse complement strand
GACTGGCAGCATTGGGGCTTGCAGCAGCTGGACACACAGCAGCTGGGCCTGCAGCAGCTAGTCATACAGCAGCTGGGGCGGCAGCAAGTGGGTTGGCAACACTCAGACTGGCAGCACTGGGGCTTGCAGCAGCTGGACACACAGCAGCTAGGACGACAGCAGGTGGTCCTGCAGCAGGTGGTCTCGCAGCAGCTGGGGCGGCAGCAGGTAGTCCTGCAGCAGGAAGTCTGGCAGCAGCTGGGTTGGCAGCAGGTCTCCTGGCAGAGGTCTTGGCCACAGCCCTGGTCAGAGCACACAGAGCCACAACAGGAGTTGACCATGGTGTCAGAGGATGAAGGTTCTGGGTTTATTTCCAGGAGAGTGTATTTCTTGAATCTGGCAGTCTCTTTGTCTCATGCCCCCTTTTATACCCTTCTGAGGGAGCTCTTTCAATGTTATTGTTTATTTTAATAAGTAAGCAATTACCAAATTAGCCAATTACGTTTTCCAAGATCAACGATAAACATTACTTCCTTTGCGTGATATATTAGGATTTATCACATTGGCTCTACCTGAACTGCATATTGTGTATCTTCCGCTGAGTGCATCATCTTGGCTCAGATGCTGGTTAAATATTCCAAGCCTGAAGTGTTGACTCTTACCCCATCTGCTCCTTCCTCCTGAATCATCTCCTGCCATTCCTTCCTTGTGGGCATCATCTATGTTTACAGACACTGCACCTTCTTACACAGAGTAGTTGTCATGTGAAGGGTGACACGGAGTAGTCCAGGTGTCACTCTTCTCCATGGGTGGGCCATAACATGCCCATGATTTTTACAGCAAAAATCCAATGCAGATACAAGGACATCTCAGAAAGATGACTTCTTAGCATGGGAAGGGGGCAAAGATCCATCAGACTGTTCAGCTCTGAGTAATAAGTGTCAGTAGGGCATGATAGAATCATCTGAACACCTGGCCCTTCTTCTCATCCCTTTTCTTGACTTGAAATTATTGACACATTTCCTCTATTCAAAGAATAAATATGTATGTGGAATGGAATAGACATTCAGGAATCACCAATGGAATTGGTAATATTGTTTACATAACTGAAAATATTTATATTTATCAAAAAATAACCTCAATTATGAAAAAAATATATAAAAATTATTAATGTAATCATTGCGCATGTTAGTAATAATTATCTCTGGTTGATGAGATTATGGAAACTTTTATTTCCCTTCTTAACACTTTTTTTTCTTGCTTTTTCTATGATGACTGACTAGTTTTTCTTTGGTAAACAAAAAAAAAAATTAAGGAAGCTTTTTCATGCCACTACTCCACTTAATCTCCACTGTGACACTTGAGGGCAGAGGTTGAGGGGGGTTCTTAGGGCAGCCTGATCCCAACTAGTTTAGTTGTACTTGTTGTTAGGTTAGTGAAGTTCTGTTGGTAAACAGTCACAGCCCTGAGCTCTCTCAACATCCATCTCCTTTCTCCATGCCACATCTCTGTGATCCAGTATGAGTAAGTTAAAGCTTCTAACTGCAAGGAGGGCTCTAGGACTAGGTCTGATGTCCATTCTGATTAGTTGGTGACCTTGAACTATTGGTTGTTGAGTATTTTGAATCTTACTCCTGGATGTTATTACACAAACCCAAGGCTATCCATTGGTACATTTCACAAGAGAGTGTTCTACAGATAAATATGCCTTTAAATTGCTTAGTAGAAAGAAGGCAATGCCTCATCAGGAGGGAAGGGGCCTGCTATGAACTGGAAGAGGAAGCCAGAGTCCTAGGCAGGAGACACAGCACTAAGGCTGTGGCTCTTAGAACATCTTCTGAGAGTCTGACTTAGGAGGTCTGGGGTGAAGCCTAAACTCTTCTCTCTTCTTCACAGCACCTAAGATCATTCTGATACATAAGTAGTGTGTCAAACCCTCAGAATGAGATGTCAAAGTTGGAGGTGAGCTACAGCAACTGGATAACTTAGAGAATGAAACAGAGGACACAGGTAGAACTGGCAGGAATGGAGCAGGTCAAGGGTGAATGGTGGGCTAGAGAAGGGATGATCAATGCAAAAGGCTAAGAGACATAAGAAAAGATGCTTAAATTAACTTACAGTTAAGAAAGTATAACTTAAATCAAATACTGCTTTCTCTTACAAGATGACTCAAAAAGGTATAAGATTGATCATCATCAAGTCTGGTGAGGATGTGTAGAAACTTGAAGGTTATAAGTGTGTGATGAGAGTGTAAATTTGTGCCATCTTTTTGGCAGGTGAGTTGCAATATTCATTATCATTTTAAAGGCAAATCTGTGACTCAGTGCCACTTAAAGATTCGAAGGGCTGTCCTTTGTTATTCTCATTTCCTGCAGCTTCTCTTCCTTGGCCTCTAAATGCTCAGAGACTCCTTGGCTTCATCCTTTGCCCTCTTTCTTGTTTCCTTTATTTACCTATTTTCTCTAGTCACCTATTCTGTGTGGTTTCACCCACCCCCAAGAACACCATATTTATACCTTTATCCCTGATGTGTCCAGACATCTGCTATCTTCTTACTTGAGCTAGTCACTCGGGTGACTAACATGCATTTCCAACTTGACATGGCCAAAACAGAACCCTTGGTCTCCCTCTGCCCCAGACTGGCATGTCATAGGCTCAATTGTTAGCACAAACATTTTAGATGACCTATGATTAATTCCTTTCTCTCACCCTCCATGTCTAGGCCATCAGTAAGTTCTGTTCACCATGTCTGCAAAATATTTCCCAATAAATTCACTTCTCTCCAACTCCATTACTACTGCTTTTGTCCAAGCAACTGTCTTATTTCACTTGTAATAAATTAATCATCTCTTAAGTCCCTAGTTAATCTACAATCCACTTTCCATATAGTCTATAAACCCTTGTTCATATTTTTAAAGCAAAAAATAAAAACATACTGCCCTTGTCCTTAAGAACCTTCATGGCTTATTTTAAACTTAGGATAAGTCATCTCAAATTCTTATCTTGAAGAAGAATAGAAAAGAATGAACAAGATAATTTAAAATAAAGATTAAAAAAGTACAATGTAATGGGAAAGATCTGATCACTTTCCTTAAACTGGCTCTTGCCCATCTCTCCAGACTCATTCCTCTCCAGTCGCCCCCTCATCCACTGTGCTCCAGCCACTCTGGTGGTTTTCCTATCCCTGGCACCTGCCAAGCTTTGTTCACACCATGGGGTTTTAGCACTTGATGTTTCCTGTGCCTGAAAGGTTCAGCCTCCACATCATCACCTGGGGCTTTTTTAATAGTACTCAAGTCTTAACTCAAACATTCCCCTCTTCAGAGACACCACTCTTGACCTCCCAATCTTAAGAACCCACCAGTCTCTCCCATCACATTGTACGTTTTGTGTTTTAATTGTCTTCCTAGCTTATCTTTCTTTTAAATTACCTTGTTCATTCAATGCTTATTGTTGATATCGTCCTTCCAGAATATATATGAACTCTTGCTCAGTACCTAATCCTCAGTAGCTCACACAGTGCAAGGTTTAGACACTCAATAAGTACTCATTGAATGAATAAACATACCTTATGACCTACTTTCTGAGAGTGAAAAGTATAAATATATTTTTACAAAGATTTATTTGCATAAGGAGTTCTGGTGGTGCTTGTGGTTAAGACATTGGGCTACTAACCAAAAGTTTGGCAGTTGAAACCCACCAGCCTTGGAAACCATTTTGGGCAGTTCTACTCAGATCTACTCAATGGCAGTGGTTTTTTTTTTTTTGTTTGTTTGTTTAATATATGTTTGTATATGTAAAAGGAATGGGAGGAAGGTCATCAGGGAGTCTTTTACTTCTTTATATAATTTTGTTTCAAATGTTGGCATTATTGGAGATACGTTTGCCATGTTTTCAATACTAAAAGACTCAAAATGTAAAACAGAAGGGTGAACTGTGATTTCTTGTGAACTATGTCTCTTCTTTATGGCCATTTTGCCAGATTTCTTGTGCTACAGGCAGGATTAGGGCAGGGCCTTAAGATCAAAGGCATCTGCCAGTGTAGTGTCCCTGGTGCACTCAGCATGTAGCCCAAACTCCTTAGCATCGTGTCAATACCCTTCTCACAACCTACCTTTCCAACCTCATTGCCAGCCACTCTTCCACCTCCCTCATTGCACTAAGCTCTGTGCTACATTTTCAAGACTCTGTTCTTTGCAATTCTGTCCAACTCCCTGGAAACCTTATTTTCTACATAGCAAAAATCCTAGCTGAGGTGCCACTCTCTCTTCCACCTTCTCTTCCTCTTCTAAGTAGTGATTCGTGGTTATGCTCTTGATGGGTCCACACTGTTCAACCCATCCTCACCTCCAGAGCTGAAACCATGTTATTCCTCTTTGAATCTCCAGCATCTAGCAAAGTCTTTGGTACACAGCAGGCACTTAATAAAAGGTTTTGGAACTTGAGTAAGCACTTAAATAATGGAAGAAATCTTTTAAATTTATAACAAATGGTGAGAAACATGTGAAACTGTTCACTACAGATTGGTAATTAAACACAAGGAAGCCCATACTTAAGGAGAAGCCCTGGTGGCACAGGGGTTAAAGCATTTGGCTGCCAACCAAAAGGTCAGCAGTTTGAACCCATGAGTCACTCCATGAGAGACAAATCAAGCAGTCTACTTCCATAAAGATTTACAGGCTCAGAAACAGTCTGGGCAGTTCTACTCTGTCCTTTAGGGTTGTTATGAGTCAGAACTGATTTGATAGCATTGGGTCTGGAAGCCCTTACTTAGTTTGTTTACTGGGTACCCCATCCCTGTCAGAGATCACAAATTTGAAAAGAGGTTTTGATTCCTTAGGAAGGTGTTGTGGAGTTGGGACAGGGATAGATGCCAGCTATTCATAGAAGCAAAATCTTTGATGTGATGAAAAAATGTGAAATAGTTCACTACAGATTAGTAAACAAGCACAAGTAAGCCTGTCCTTACTTTGCTTATTGGGTAACCCAACACTGACAGTAGTAATTCCTATTGAGGAGAATTATGGTGCTCTGGAAAGTCCAAAAGTGAGACTGGAGATATTGTGGTAGAGAAAACCAAGGTAGAGATAAGTATGCAAATGGGAAAGCATGACTGGAGTAATTATCCTGTGGTCACATCAACGTTACCCAAATGTATAGCTGGGATGGACTTCATGTCAATGGAACAGCAGCTAGGTCTGACCTTCAGTCAGTTTTATTTGGCCATGCTAAAAATGAACCTTTGGGATTACTCAAGCCCTCCTAAGTAGTAAATACTAAGCAATAGAGTTTCAGGAGGGTAATATGAGATGATTGTTTTGATTAAGGAAAGAGTTAGAATAAAAATTTTAATTCTCATTGACTCCCTTTTACCAGTGCTGTCTGGTCAGTATGTAAGGCAGATGATTCCTGGTGATTAGCAGTGAACACTTGGTGACTCAAAAGTTGGTTCTTCCATTTTCTTCAGCTGTACCAACTATGTAAGAACTTTACAGTAAGTGTAATAGTCTAGGGAAACTGGTCTACCATTGTAGACTGGCCTACTGCTTTCTTTTTAATTCCAGTTTCAGAGTCCGAAGAGCATAGTTTTACATGCTCATGGCATCGAACCTAGTATACGTTTACCAATGTGCCACATTGGTATCTGAGTTCACCAGTATATTGCCATCATTTCTAGAGAGGTGAACTTGGGTTTGATAACCATTAAGAGCAAGTTAGTACTATACACTGAAGATTGAAGTACTAGCACATGAAAAATTAATGAATTAGAAACCAAGTCCAGAAATAGAACCTAAGTCTATTAAAAGGTGAGGTTTTAAATCAGCAGGGAAAAGAAGTATTGCTTAATTGTGTTGGGCAACTGGTCGTATCTGCTTAAAACACATATTTAAACTTCACATCTTACATGTGAATAAATTCCAAATGATTCAAATATTTAAAAATATAAAACCTAAAGCCTTGGATTCACCATAAGAAATAATGGGAGAATTTTTATTTAAGTTTTCAACTGGAAAGATGTTTCAAAGTAAGACACAAAGCCCAGAAGCCATAAAAGAAAAATTAATCAGTTTGACTGCAGAGATAACACCATGAAAGTAGCTTGTTCTTTCCTTGAAGAATTTTTTTTTTTTCCCTGAATGCCTATGATACTAAAGAAGCCTCTTACTTGGGACCATAATCATATGAGACTTCGATTATAAAACTCTAGGGATGCAATTTCTGTGTCAGTACACGTAAGATAAAGAATATGTCTATTTTTCTTAATACTTCTAAGAAAACCTTAGACATGAATGATACTACAAAAATGGCTAGACTTTTAGCTCAGTATATATGAAAAACATCTTAATAAAATTTCCATGAAGTATAAACCACAGTATATTTTTGGTATTTTAGAAGGCAGATAAAAAACTATTGTCCTAAATACCCTGCCCCAGCTTAGGACACTTCTGAAGACAGATCAGTCTCAGATTAGTTTTTTGGTACTTAAAAAAAAAAAAAAAAAGCTAAGTTGTTACTAAATATTTCAAGGTATATCAGGGAGATGTGAAGGTCTTAGAAATTTCATTAGTGCACTGACCACCTATAACTAACACACACACACACACTGCCATAGAGTTGACTCCAACTCACAGTGACTCTAAAGGACAGGGTAGAACTGCCCCATAGGGTTTCCGAGGCTGTAATCTCTACAGAAGCATGCTGCCATCTTTCTCCTGCAGAGTAGCTGGTGGGTTTGAACTGTGAAACTTTCAGTTAGCAGCTAAGTGCTTAAAAATTGCACCACAAGGGTTCCCAGGACCCACACACTGAACATAATTTTCCTCATTTCTTACACTCATAAAAAACACTCTACTTTCTTTTTTCCTTCCAGCATTCCATCTGTATTGACAGACATTTCTCCACTAGCCATATGCGCCCATCAGAACTTCTCCCAAGTTCATACAAAGGTGAGAAACAGGCAAGTGAGAGTGACCTGTCCATGTCATGTGATATCCTGGAGCCAAAGTCACATGATACTGAAAGCAAAGGGAGAAAGACATGTGGTGATTCTTACGGAAATATCAGGGAATTTAAGAAAAGGAAATAACAATTTTCTATCTATTTGGACTTTTTACTAGAAAAATACAACAATATAATTTACTAATTGCATCTGTAGTCATATAAACAAAAGCAAGGAAATAACCTTTCCATAATGACAGAAGTCCATCAGCAGGGTATTAAAGGGGACATGGGGCAAGGAGACTTCCAAACTCTAGACACCTACATTCCCAGAAACACACCCAGAACCTCCACCCTCTGACACCATGGTCAACTCCTGTTGTGGCTCCATCTGCTCTGACCAGGGCTGTGGCCAAGGCCACTGTCAAGAGACCTGCTGCCAACCCAGCTGCTGTCAGACCACCTGCTGCAGGACCACCTGCTGCAGACCCAGCTGCTGTGTGTCCATCTGCTGCAGGCCCAGCTGCTGTGTGTCCAGCTGTGGCAGGCCCACCTGCTGCCGTCCCAGCTGCTGTACTTCCAGCTGCTGCCGCCCTACCTGCTGTGTATCCAGCTGCTGCCGTCCCAGCTGCTGTCGTCCAATCTGCTGCCAGACTACCTGCTGCCGTAGCACCTGCTGTCGCCCAAGCTGCTGTGGATCCTCTTGCTGAACTTCATTCATGATCACCAGCCCTGAGTCACCCATCATGATGCCAATATAGCAGTCTTATTCATATTTCCTTTCTTCACAGCACCTGGCCTTGTTCTAAACTGTCACTGTGTTGACATGTGCATGACCAACATACGACATGTGCTGGTCATGCTATCAAGCAACTATTTAAAAAGCAACAATTTAAACTAAATACCACACAAAACTCCAAGTTCTCTGTCTATTGCCCTAACATTCATCTAGATGCCAAATGTTTACACTTCTCAATTGGAAGAGGTTCCTAGTCTATGACTGCTGTGCATGGCTTGACCTTCACAATAAATTATGTCTAATGGAGTAACTATATCTCAATAAATATTTACTATCTTGGTATCAGAAACATTTGTGGTCCTTAGTTACTTTTTAGTGTTGATTATTTATTTGGAGTTAAGCTTGAATTTCTGTCACATAAGCAGAGAAAACTGATTCTGCAAATATAAACCAAAGCCAAAGAATTATTTTTTTTTCCCAAAACCAGATTGCCCACTTCACTTGCTGTCAGGTCTATTGAGAGAAAACAAAAACTTCCTTGGGACTCTAGTGAGTTATGGGTCACCTGGCAGGGTCCTTGCACCACTGGGTTCTTGGGAACACATAACATGAATGAGACCCAGTTTCCATCCCTTAGGTAACTCACAATGAGATCTTGGATTTAAAAGGAAGGTCTATGTCAGGTAGCATACTTCCTATGGCACTTGACTGCTAACCAGAAGGCTGGTGGTTCAAACCCACCAGCCACTCCTCGGAAGGAAGGTTGGGCAATCTATTTCCGTAGGGATACTGCCTCAGAAACTCAAGGAGGGGTCACTATGAGCTGGGTCCGACTCGATGGCACATAACAACAACAACATGTCAGGTAGAGTATGTTGGTAAGAAAGAGGAAAGTGTCAGACAAGAGTAATATGTAAGGATTGATTCAGAGAAATAAAATGTGTCAAGTCTGAAAATTCAGGGGAATAAGTATAACTCACAAACAACATGAAGGAGAGGATCAGATAATAAGAGTTTATATTATGAAGGTAATTATTATTATTATTTAGAAAGGTACCAAAAGACATTATGGTCATTTTAAGGAGGAGGGCATGTCATGATAAATTCATGGAATGAGACTAATTATAATGGAACCTATGAGAAGACAGGAGCCAGGGATTTCAGCGTGACATTGCAGATGCAGTGGGAAAACAGTCAGTATGACGGATGGTACATGTCAGCTATGGGAAGGAAGGTAATAGAAGTTTAGTTGGAAATCCTAGTTAGGTGCTATTTTTGAGGGGCTGTTGAGGGAAAGATCTGCTTCTATGCCTCCTGTTTTGTTATCTAGTGCTGCTACAACAGAAATACTACAAGTGGTTGGTTTTTACAAACAGAAATTTATTCTCTGTCAGTTTAGGAGGCTAGAAGTCTGAACTCAGGTGACAGCTCTAGGGGAAAGATTTCTCTTTTTGTTGGCTCTGGGGAAAGGTCCTTGTCACCTTTCAATGCCTGTGGGCCCAGCATCCCTTGGAGATCTCCACTTGTCTTAGCATCAGTCTTCTCCCAGGTCTAAGAAGTTCTCAGCACAGGTACTTTGGGTCCCAGCTCTTCTTTCTTGGTGGTCTCAGGTCCCTCCCTCTCTGCTTATTGAATTTCTTTTATATCTCAAAAGAGATTCACTCAAGATACAACTTAATCCTGTAGATTGTATCCTGCCTCAGTAACATAACTGATTCTATTCTTGCTTCATTAACTTTATAGAAGTAGGACTTACAACACATGGGATAATTATATCAGATTACAAAATGGAGGATAATTACATAATACTGAGAATCATTACCTAACCAAGTTGACACGTATTTGGAGGGACAACGTTCAATCCACAACACCTCCCATCCAGGTTACCTGAGTAAAGACCTTATGCCCAGAATAGTCTGTGATGAGGAGGCTAGGAACTGGGTCACCATCTCCCTCTTTCTCAGTTCCTTCACCTTATCAGAAAAGCCTTCCCCCTGCTCTGGGCACACAGGACCTTTTCACATGTATGGGTATCATGTGGCACCTGGCCAATGCCACTTCCATATCTGCTCCCAGTGGGGAAGGAGTAGGGTCTCTGAACCATGGCATAAGAGGGGTGAATTGAGAACATCTACTCTGCACAGCCATAAGTGGGATGAGCCTGCTGGCCATGGTACACCAGTGTCCACCAGTGAAGCTGATCTCACTCTGTCTCTTCTCTATGGAGTAAACCATTTCCTATACACTGTTAGAGTGTGTGTTTGTGTGGTCTTTTGCTGGTGTTAGTAAACCCTGCCTTGACACACAAATTAATGGCATTCATCCATTCAAGCACCATTAAACTCCAATTGTAGAGTTTGCATGTCCTTCTATGACCAATGCAAAAACCAAAAAACCAAACTCACTGCCATTGAGTCAATTCTGACTTATAACGACCCCTTTTGGGTTTCCAAGGCAGTAAATCTTTACAGAAATAGATTGTCCAGTCCTCCTCCCACGGAGTGGCTGGTAGGTTTAAACCAACAATCTTCTATACCACCAGAGCTCCTCGACCAATGCAAAGAATATTTTTAAGCCCACTTGGTATGACCTGGCATGAAGTCATCCAAGTGCCCGTGTCTCTTCTATCACTCTGCCATGAGACCTGCTACCACCCCAGCTGCTGCCAGAGTACCTGATACACGACCACCTGCTGCCACCCTAACTGTTGTGTTTCCACCTGCTGTCTTTCCATCTCCAGCTGCTGCTGCTCATCCTGCTGCTCCCTCTGCCCAGTTGTGGCCAAGTCTCCAGACACCACCTGTTATCCTCCAACCTGTGTCATCATGTCCACTGGTCCACACCCCACCTGCAGTACCTGTTCTTGCTGCTGATCCCTTGCCCTGAACCCATCCTCTCTCTTCATCTCCCTCCTCACAGAAGCAAACCCTGGGCACCTCAATGTAAGAGAGGCTACTGTCACCATTGTTTGTCTACACCCTAGTCTCGGGTCAAGCACTGTCCTTTGTTGACTTTTCTTCCTATACAGACCCAAAGTATACCTCTGGGAGGAGATGCATTTAGAGCAAGCAACTAATAGAATCACTCAAATTCCACAACCTGTGTTTTGATTTCTGGGTGTCAGGTCATCCTGCTTCAATATGGAAATTACCCACAGAATCTGACTCCCCATCCTCAGGTCAGAAAGTCTGATGGCACTATCCTGTATTTCTCTTTACAACAATGTTTCTGTATCTTATTGCTGTTGTTTCTGAATAAAGTTCCACTTTCCAAGCCTAAAAGTGTAATCTACTTGTGTTTGTTTCTTTGTTATGATTCTCCTCAGTTCCTGGGAAATTATATTCAAAAACACAACTCAATTAGGCTTTTCAATCCCTTCTGTCCCCACAAGAAAATCTTAAAAGGTAGTAACATTAGGGGAGGGAACCTCAAAAACAAGTAAACAAACAAAAACACCAGAAATAAAAATGCTGTTGTTATGTGCTGTTGAGGCAGACTCGACTCATAGCAACCCCTCATTGGGTTTCTGAGGCAGTATCATTACAGAAGTAGATTGCCCAACCTTCCTTCTGAGGAGTGGCTGGTGGGTTTGAACCCCCAGCCTTCTGGGTAGCAGTCAAGTGCCTTAGGCACTATGCCACCAGAGCTCCTTCTCTAATTTCACTTCCGTCCACCAACAAAATAACTACCTTTTGGGAAAATCAAGAAAATCACTTTCTGAGAAGTGGAAGGACAGCAGAAAATGGAAAATACTTGAAATTTAATATTTTCTTATACCAATCACCTTTCTAGATGTTCATTTGCCAACATGGTTTGGGGGAACTTTGTCAATATATTCTATGAAAAATATGGAGCCAAAAAGGAACTAATTATTGGATTAGTTTTCTTCTTACATCAGTCCAAAATGTTTTCAAATTCCTATGAACTCTATCCTAAGAAAAAATGGTTTAAAAAAATCTGGTGAATTCATGCTAGTGAAACTAAGAGAAACATTTAGAAAGATCTGTATGAAACACATTTTAAGAGTTATGGGGTTAATAAGCAATATGGCAATATTAAATCCCATATTACTTTAACTTTCATAAATTCTAATATATACATAATAATCATGAGAGAATAATTTTATATTGTGTAGGAGTATTACTCCTTCATTCCACTCAAGGCACAGAACTCTTGGAGTCTAGGATTGCAAAAGAGAATTGTTTGTACCTTCAGTTAGTCTCAGCATATAAAATGCTTTTTAATGCTATCGAACTATATATGGGTTACTGGGCATTAAAGAGTAAGTGTCTAAGGAGAATATACCTATGACATGACCTATGGGACTCTCCAACATTTATAAGATAGTTGAAAGAGGAGCAACAGCCACCACCGAAGACTGAAAAGTAATAACCAGAGAAGTAAGATGACAACTAGTAGAAAGTGGAGTTCAAGAAGCCAAGTGAATAGCTTTTTGAAAAAGTAAAGGACAGAATTCCACTTTCAGCTGACAAAGTAGCTGGTATGACAAACCCCTTCACTAAGGATAACTATGAAAGCTTGATAAAATTAAGAAAACAGCCACTTGAAAGCATTGGTAATTGACCTGTGCACCTAAGATTTGAAAGCTCATTGTCTCCAAAGAAAATGAAATCTTTTCAGGTGGAAGATAAATCACCTAGAGCTTCTACAGTATTCCACATATAATATCTGACATTCAATTAAAAATTACCAGGCAAAAATACCCTGAGGGAGTGGGTCACTGGGTCCATGGGCTTGGAGCCATGGTCTCAGGGGACATAGAGTTAAATTGGCATAATGTAGTACACAAAAACATTATTCTAAATCCTACTTTGGTGAGTAGCAACTGGGGTCTTAAAAGCATGCAAGCAACCATGCAAAGTGGAAAATTGGTTTCTCCTTGTCTGGAGCAAAGAAGAATGAAGAAAACCAAAGACACATGGAAACAATTAGTCCAAGGGACTAATGGACCATGGCAACCCCAGCCTACATGACCCTGAGACCAGAAGAATTAGATGTGCCCAGCTACCACTGTCAACCACTTGGAGAGGGATCAAAATATAAGATCTTGGATAGAGTGCAAGAAAAATATGGAACAAAACTCAAAATTATATATATAATATAAGACCAGGATTACTGGCCTGATAGACTGGTAAAACCCCCAAGACTATGGCCCCTAGTGACCCTTTGGGCCTGGAATTTAATTCACTCTCATGGCTTTCAGCAGAACAATAGACATTTACACCAGGTTGGTACAGTCCTTAGAGCAACCAACCATGGGAGGCGAGAAGGGACGTCTTTGCCTAGGGAGATAGCTCAGGGGGTGGGAATGCATAGGAAAGAAGGACAAAAAGAAAAAACAAAATTACCAGGCATGCCAGAAAACAAGACTAAATCAATAAAGACAAAGAGAAGGAAATGCAATAGAAATAGACACAAAGATGATCCTTATGTAGGTGTTAAAACTGAGTTTATAATAATTATAATGAATATATTTGAATTATAGATGAAAAACAACAGATATCATCAGAGAACTGGAAACTGTAAAGAAAAAAAAAAATTCAAGTGAAAATCCTATAACTGAAAAATACAAAAGCTGAAATTAAGAATTCAATAGGAGGGGGTTAACAACAAATTATGAGAAAAGAGGAAAAGACAATTGGAAAAGGATATCATGCTTGGTGAAGTAGAGGGTCAGCAAAAAAGGGCAGGACCTTCAATGAGATGGATTGACACAGTGGCTGCAACTATGGGCTCCAGCATAGCAAGGATTGTGAGGATGGTGCAGGTGTTTCACTCTGTTGTACCTACATAGGGTCATCATGAGTCAGAATCTACTCAATGGCACTTAATAACAACATATATGTCATGAATAATTTTTGGAAACCAAAGATAAAGACAAAATCATCATAAAAGCACACACAAAAAAAAAAAAGACCCATACTTCCCCAAAAGGGACAGTAAGTCTGACATCTAACTGAACTAATGGAAGACAATGAAAAGACATTTTTTAAAATGCTGTAAGGAAATATTATAACTTTAGAATTATACACCAAGAGAAACAAAAAAGATAGTGAAGTAAATTTATTATCAAAATGAGGGAATTTGTTAGAGCAGAATTCACTAAAAGAAAAAAGAGGGGCAGACTTCTTCAAACAGAAGGAAAATGATATAAGGGTGGTGATGGGACAGAAATGACAATGACAACAAAGGATAAATCTATGTGGTTCTTTCCAAAAGTAGTGCTTTTCCCTAAATTTCCAATTCTTTAATTATTATTATTTTTCCTTATATTTTCAAAATTTAAAAAACCAACTCAGCCATAGCCTCCTTCCGAATCTTTAATTACCTGCATTCCTGGGAGTTGTATTTCTTTTCCTTCCATCTAATGTCACTCATTGTGGATTACTTTCTTGAATGCTTTGTAATTTTTCCTTGAGTTTATCTCCTGCCCTGTGGAAATTCCACACAGTCTGTGTGTTGCTTCTCAGAGGTTTATTTCTCATTACAGTGAATGCTTTTTCATTTTAAAATTTTGAGCTTTTCTGTGTGCTATAATCTTTGTCTTTATTTCTGATTATTCTAAGGATGCTCATTGTCATGTAACAAGCAGTTTCTCATCTTGAGATTTGTTTATTATGCATATAGTATAAAAGAGAAGGTTTGGTGACATTGTTGTAGTTTAAGTGTTCACAGGAGACTTGACTGCCACATAGAATCCTTTGTTGGGGGTTATCCTCATATCACTCATAAGGCACCATTTTAAGAATCCAAACCTTATATGTTGTTGTTAGGTGGCTTTGAGTGGGTTCTGACTCTTAGTGACCCTGTGTACAACAGAATGAAATACTTCCCAGTCCTGTGCCATCTCACAATCATTGCTATGTATGAGCCCATTGTTACACTCACTGTGTCAATCTATCTCATTGAGAATCTTCTTTTTTACTGACCCTTTACCTTATCAAGCATGATGTCCTTTTCCAAAGACTGGTCCTCCCAACAACATGTCCAAAGTAATGAGATGAAGTTTCATCACCATCATTTGTAAGGAGGGTTCTGGCTGTACTACTTCCAAGACAGATTTGTTCATTCTTCTGGCAGTCCATGGTATATTCAATATTCTGCACTAACACCATAATTCAAATGCATCTGTTCTTTCAATCTTCCTTATCCTTTTCCAGCATTTGCATGCATATGAGATGATTGAAACTACTATAGCTTGGGTCAGGTGCATCCTAGTCCTTAAGGTGATGTATTTGCTCTTTTACTTTAAAAGGGTCTTTTGCAGTAGATTTGCCAGTGTAATATGTCCTTTGATTTACTGACTACTGCTTCCATGGACATTGATTGTGGATCCAAGTAAACTGAAATCCTTGACAACTTCAATTTTTTTCTCCATTTATCATAATATTTCTTAGTGGTCTAGTTGTGACGATTTTTGTCTTCTTTATGTTAAGATACAATCCATACTGAAGGCTGTAGTCTTTGATCTTCATCAATAAGTGCTTCAGTCTTCCTGGCTTTCAGCCAGCAAGACTGTTATCTGCATGTCACAAATTGTTAATGAGTCTACCTCCAATCCTGATGCCACATTCTTCTTCATATTGTCCAGCTTCTCGTATTATGTGCTCAGCATACAGATTGAATAAGTGTTGTGAAAGACAGAGCTCTGACACACATCTTTCCTGATTTAAAACCATGTAGTATTCCCTTGTTCTGTTTGAACAACTGCCTCTTGGTCTATGTACACAGTTTGCATGGGCACAATTAAGTGTTCTGGAATTCTCATTTTTTTTACAATGCTATTCATAGCTTGTTATGATCCATACAGTTGAATACCTTTGCACAGTCAATAAAACACAGGTAAAAATCTTTCTGGCCTTCTTTGCTTTCAGCCCCAAGAGCCATCTGACATCTACATCTTCTTCTAAATCTGGCTTGAATTTCTGTCAATGTATTGCTGCAGCTGTTTTTGAATTATCTTCAGTAAAATTTTATTAGTGTGTGATTTTAAATATGATATTTTCCACTCGGTTTATATAATAATAATAAAAAAATCCACTGCCATCAAGTCAATTCTGACTCATTGCAACCCCCTTTGGGTTTCCAAGGTTGTAAATCTATACAGAAGTAGATTGCCCAATCTTCCTTCCAAGGAGTGGCAGGGGGGTTTGAACCACCAGCCTTGTGGTTAGCAGTTACATGCCTTAGGAATTATGCCACTAGAGCTTCCTCAAGGAAGACCAATCGCCAGAAAAGGACTTCATGTTTGGTAGAACAAAGGGTCTGTGAAAATGAAGGAAACCTCCAACGATACAGAATAACAAAATAGCCACAACAATGGATCAAATATACCAACAATCATGAAAATAGAAATCATGAAAAATGGGCAACCTTCTGTTCTGTTATGTATAAGGTAGCCATGAGTCAGAGCTGACTAGAAAGCAGCTAACAGTAGCTACATACGTTCCTTATCCAACTATTGCCGATTGTCCCAATAACAGCTATAAAGCAATTTTTCAATCTGAAACACTTCCTTAGCTTGTTTTTGTCTTTGATAGCACTGATATTTCCAAAGAAAACAGGCCAGTTGTTATGTGGAATGTCTGTGTGTGTTTGATGTTTCCTCGTGATTGGATTCAGGTTATGTATTTGCAAAGGAATCCTACCTAAACGATGTGTCCTTTCAGTGATGACTTCAGGAGGCATGTGATGTCAGTTTGTCCCATCAACAATGATGTTAATGCTTCAACACTCTGACTAAGGTTGTTCCCTCAAGTTTCTCCACAGTAAAGCTAGCATTTTTTCCCTTTGAAATTAATAAATAATCCATGGATAAATATTTTCAAAGTGTGAAAATATTCTGCTTCCCTTCAAATTTTCACCCAATAGTTATAGTATCCGTTGATGATATTTACTTGAATCAAGTTATATTATGATAGTTGTAGATGGTGATTTTGTAACTCTATCATTCCTTCTACATTTATTAGTTGACATTCTCTTGTCATGGACAACTTTTTCCTTTTCCCTTTTTATTTATTTATTTAGTCTCATTATACATTTATGGAGTCTAATTTTATTTGATTGGTGAAAATCCACTACTGCCATTGTTCATTCTGATGCTCAGGTTGTCCCAATTGGGCCAGTGAGAGTTCCTTCACAGTACCTCTAAATGCCTTTTAGTACTTAAAAGCAATGAGTCACTGGTAGCAATTTCAAACTGAGTAAAGGAAGGACTACCTAGCACATACATTGGGATTCCACTATCTAAATGACCATTCATGACTCAGAAATAGGATTTGTCTTCCTCATTGCATACAAGTGACCCACAAAGAAAAACATCTTTCTTTCTATTTCCCTACCATAATTCTACCTTCTTGACATCAAAAGAGATCTTTGGCATCATGAAAACAATTCCTCAAATGGCATCAGAGTGTGATGCTAAGATCACAAGTACAAATTAGTGATGGTATCCATGTGATGGACTCTCTTTAGAAAACAAAGAAGACAAAGAAATAGGAAAGACAATTCTATGAGAAAGACTAGATTTTAAAATATCAAGACATCAGGAAAAGGAAATCTTATTTTTCTTCATCTTAAAACATTTCACCAAAAAAACACAATTATCTAATTTGATGACTAATATTTCTATAGGGAAATAAACTAGGAAATAGTCCTGGACATGGCCATAGCAGTATCTCAGCAGAGTATAAAAGAGGACATGCAGTGAAGACTTTCATATTCACTAAGTTCACTCACTTACTCATATCAGAACCTCCACCCACCCTCTGACACCATGGTCAACTCCTGTTGTGGCTCCGTCTGCTCGGACCAGGGCTGTGGTCAAGGCCTCTGCCAGGAGACCTGCTGCCAACCCAGCTGCTGCCAGACCACCTGCTGCAGGACCACCTGCTGCCACCCCAGCTGCTGTGTGTCCAGCTGCTGCAGGCCCCAGTGCTGCCCATCCACGTGCTGCCAGCCCAGCTGCTGCCGCCCATCCTGCTGTGGTTCTAGCAGCTGTGGCTCCAGCTGTTGCAGGCCTACCTGCTCCATTTCCAGCTGTTGCCAGCCTTCCTGCTCTGGTTCCAGCTGCTGTGGCTCCAGCTGCTGCCGCACCTCCTGCTGCTTCCGCCCTGTTTGTGGCCAAGTCTCCTGCCACACCACCTGCTATCGCCCAACCTGTGTCATCTCCACCTGCCCCCGCCCCATGTGCTGTGCCTCCTCTTGCTGCTGAGTCTCCTGCCGTGGACCTACCTCCTCCCCCACAAATCCAGATAATTTTTTGTGCTCAATATTAGTTCACATGGAGTGGGGCTGATGTTACTCAGTTGAATTGGGCCTCATGATTTCAATAAGCAAAACACAAGCCCACTGACTCTTTGTCTACATCTGGCCTTCATCTGGCCTCTCTCCCTAATTAACCCCTCCATTCCTTTCAAATGTGAATGTAATTACAGTCCACCAGCATGAACTTAACAAATTCTCCCAAATTCCTCCCTTCAGTCTGTTGGGAACCAGGTAATGCTGTTTAGGGTGACAGATATTGCCTAGGGAACTTACACAGTAACAAATTTTACCTTTCAACCTGTCAATCAGTGGAACCATTCTCCTGAACTTTCTTTTTTTTTTTTTTTTCTAGGACTTTTCTGTAACCTGATATACCTCTGTATCAAAATAAAGTTATTCTTTCCTGCATTAAAAATTCAGTGTAATTATTGCTCCTATATGATTTTTTTCCCTTCAGTTCCTAGACAATTGCATTTGATCAACACCTGCAGGACCCACAACACAGTCTTGTCACTTTTCAATAGAAGTCAGGCCCCAGTAGTCACTGCCTAATACTTTTTCTAGGTGTCTCAACATTTCATAGGCAGATCACTAAACACTGTGAATCTGTCCCAGGAAAAGAATGAAAAGGTAGGAACTAAAGTTTGGAGAGCTCCATGTATATAAAAGCAAAAAGGATACAATTCATGCTTCCTGCATCACACCAGCTACCACATTTTATTCAATAAACTGTTTAGAACAGCTTGCATATTCGATATTCAGACTTAATGATATAGGTGTCATCCATGTCACAAGTGTGCACTAATTTTGGCACACTGATATTTACAATAGGACCTCAACCATATGTCACTTTTTCTTGTGATAGAAAGTTTCCAAATCTGAATGCATTCAGTGCACAGGAATTTAACCTGCCTGAGTAAACCAGGTACTGGATAAGACTACATACAGATCTTGGTGGAAAATGGCAAGTCTTCTTTCATTAGTCCTCCCAAATGTAAATTTCTCTATTCATTTATTCAAAAAGTATTTATTCTGGTACTCATACAACAACAGCTACGTAGACCAATGCAGAAGTAAATCTATCTACCTATGCACAGCTGATCTTTGACAAAGGACTGAACCCATTAAATGGGGAAGAGATAGTCTCTTTAACAAATGATGCTGACAAAAATGGACATCCACTTGCAGAAAAATGAAACAGGACCAATATCTCACATCATATACAAAAATTAACTTAAGATGGATTAAACATCTAAATATAAAACCGATAACTCTAAAGATCATCCAAGAAAATTAGGGACAAACTTAAGAGCCCTAATATATGGCATAAATACACTATCAAACATAACTAAAAATGCATAAATAGCAGAAGAAACACTACATGACCAGGACATCCCCAAAATTAAACACTAATGTGCATCAAAAGATTTCACAAATAAA
>NW_006921672.1:9615693-9630133 GCF_000298275.1 Orycteropus afer afer | reverse complement strand
TTTTCTTTCCTTCCCCTTCCCTCTCATCCCTGGTAATCAACAAAGAAAGTTTCCTTCCATATATAAACCTTTCCTTCACTTCTTACAATAGTAACCCACTCACTTTTCATAAATTATATGAAGGGAAAATTCCTGGGGGAGAAAATGTTATCTACCAAAATGGTTTTTTGCTATTGAAAAGGATTGCATTAGAGCAATCCCCTCAGGTTAAGAATCATTACAATGAATTGCAACTTTTTGAGCAACTGCTTATCTCTCCAATCATACAGAAAACACATAAAGTCAGTCTTCCCTCATTGTATGTAATCCCAAAGATGGGCTTTTCTTCCTATGTCCTCATCAGCACTTCCTGATGATAGCATATGGTTACCCACTTTTACATAAAAGGAGCTGTGCCATTGTGGCAGCTGCACTCAAAGTATTATCAAAGAGTCACGTGCAAAAAGGAAAAAAATGACACATTCCATAATAGAATATCACTTGATATTCCCAATATAGAAGACACATGAGACAAAGGAAGAAACTTGAAAGTAGTGTCACATGGCTTAACAAGATTCAATGAATCATGCACTTAAAAGAAAATGATGCTTTTCCTAAATATTGGTATATTTAGCTTGATAAACAAAATTATTAATGTAATAATATTAATTGAGGAAGAACAAGGAAAGAGTTCCTCGTGGTGACATGAGCAGCCACTGAGCAACTACTTAGAAGAGTATAAAAGGGGACATGGAGTGAGGAGGTTTACAGACTCAAGAACCTCACTTTCTTGGAAACACACCCAGAACCTTCACCCTCTGACACCATGGTCAATTCCTGTTGTGGCTCCGTCTGCTCTGACCAGGGCTGTGGTCAAGGCCAGGAAACCTGCTGCCAACCTAGCTGCTGCCAACCCAGCTGCTGCCAACCCAGCTGCTGCCAACCCAGCTGCCAGACCACCTGCTGTAGGACCACCTGCTGCCACCCCAGCTGCTGTGTGTCCAGCTGCTGCAGGCCCCAGTGCTGCCCATCCACGTGCTGCCAGCCCAGCTGCTGCCGCCCATCCTGCTGTGGTTCTAGCAGCTGTGGCTCCAGCTGTTGCAGGCCTACCTGCTCCATTTCCAGCTGTTGCCAGCCTTCCTGCTCTGGTTCCAGCTGCTGTGGCTCCAGCTGCTGCCGCACCTCCTGCTGCTTCCGCCCTGTCTGTGGCCAAGTCTCCTGCCACACCACCTGCTATCGCCCAACCTGTGTCATCTCCACCTGCCCCCGCCCCATGTGCTGTGCCTCCTCTTGCTGCTGAGCCCCCCGCCCTTCTTCCACCTGTCTCCCCACAGATGCAGACCAGCCTGCTGTTCTGACCATTAAGATGTGCACAGTGGGGTTGATTTTTCTCAAGGAGCTGTGTCTCATGATTTTAACAAGCCAATGACAGGCCACTGATTTTGTGAACACATTTGAGCCTTAATTCAAATCCTTCTCCTTGTAGACTTCTCCCTTAAATCCAAATGTGAATTTACTTGTGATATACCGATTACTGAAATGACATATTCTCCCTTGTAAGTTTTGGATAACACGCTATCAAGCTCAAGAACCTGAAGATTAATTTCAGCACTTTACATCACAGAATTTTAGTCTTTTTTTGATTGTCCAATGAAGTTTGTCTTTTACAATTCCTGCTCCCCAAATTTTCCTGCTCCCCAAATATGTCACCTCTCTATGCCTAAATAAACCACGCCTTTCCCAAAATCCAGTGTGATTGTGCTCTTCTTTAAGATTTTATATTCAGTCTGGAGAACTGTATTTTACCTTCACTGAAAGGACAGACAACACAGCTTTGTTAATTTTACAAGAGATGAAGTCACATTCATCACAGCCTAGGGTTCTCTAGCACTCTTTTATTTAACAAAACTAGAAACTCTCAAGAGCGTGTGAACAAAAGTAGAAAACTCTGTGTGTAAAGACTAATCATTTAATGTTCTATGGGACAACATCTTTCCAATATATCTGTGAAAGTAATTTTAAGGATAATGGAATTAGCTGTCAGAAGCTAGAGGTGTTGATTTGGAAAAACATAATAAAAGGTTGACAGTGATAAATCAGAATTAAAGGGCATATTGGAAAACCAGAAGATTTCAATGGCAGCATATAAATCGATGCTCATCTCCTGCACCCACAGGCCAGAAAAAGCTGAGGACCAAGCCTAGGCCTTAATCATAGAAGTAGCAGAGCTCCAGAGATGGCTGTTCTCTCACCCTACTCAGTCCTGTCATGCCAAGGTCAGGGCTGTAACTGGGAAAGAATGGAGCCCTAAGATATGGACTGGGGATATCTGAATTGATGCATTTGAAGATGCTGAATCCTGAGATTTTCCTAGAAGAAAATCTGGGGTTGTAAAAGTGGCCCAATCCTTCCTAGTGAAGTCTAGTGCCACCTCCTTTCCTGAAGATGATGCAGAGGCTCTGTCTTAAAAGACAACACATGCTCCCATCAGTATGTTCTCCTTCCTCTCTTGCTTGCCACAGGCCAGTCACTAGAGTTAAGTTACAATACAACCCATCCAGAGAACAGCTAAACCTATTCATGGAAGACTATATCCCAAAGGTTCTGAAAGACCTTTTTATAAAATTATTTATTTATTTTATCATTGTTGTTGCAAATATATATGGCAGAACATACACCAATTCCGCCACTTTTCCACATACAACTCCACTGATTACATTCTTTGAACTTTGCAACCATTCTCACCCTCTTTTCTGAGTTGTTCCTCTCCCATTAACATAAACTCCCTGCCCCAAAGCATCCTATCTCATCTTTTGAGTTGCTGTTGTCAATTTGATCCCATAAAGATAGATCTTGAAAGAGGACAATGCTCAAGGCAGACATTCCTTACTAGTGAAGCTAAACTACTGTGGAGTTTTAAGACTTCACAGGACATTTTTGGTTTAAGGTTTACAGATTAGCTCAGGGTAATAGTTTCAACGGTTCATCCAGTCCATGGCTCTGGAAAATCTGTATTCCATGAAAATATAAAATTCTGGTCTGCATTTTCTCCTTTTGCCAAGACTATTCCATTGGTAGTAATGTTCGCTTCCTCCAGAAAGCACATATTGTCTAGTTGTCTCTCCTTTTGTGATGTTAGTAGCTCTTGATGATCATTTCTTTTGGAGTGGGATAGCTACATCATATAGTAGATGTATGTTTAAGTCTATAAGAAAGTGTCAAACTGTTTTACAAATGTTCCTACCATTATATGTTTCCAACAAACAAATGTGCAAACGTGACAATGGCTTCACATCATCTCAAATTCTTGATATGGTCAGTCTTCTTAATTTGAACCATTCTAGAGAGCGAAGAGGAGATCTGGTAGCTTAGTGCCTAAGGCACTTGACTGCTAACTAGAAGGCTGGCAGTTCAAACCCACCAGCCACCCCTCGGAAGGAGAGTTGGGCAATAGTGATACTGCCTCGGAAACCCAAGGAGGGGTCACTATGAGTCGGGTCTGACTCGATGGCACATAACAACAAATGAGTTACAAGGTTTTCCTGGTAACACGAAATATTTCTAGCCTTATGTGAACACCAAGGATTGTTCCCTCTTCTGTTTATCGGTGGTGGCGTGTGTGGGGGGCGTGTCTTTCCCTGCCCTCAGGTAGCTTCTTTACATGCATGCAATGATCACTACTCAGACTCAGATTCGAGGTGGACCTTACACAGATCTCAGGGGCTCTTGCGTAACTCTCCCCTCTCTGGTATTCTGCCCTATGAATTCTAGCTGCTTTGGCCTCTCTACTCCCAGCTCCATTATCTCAAGTTAGGGAGAGTACAGGCTCTTCAAGCAACAAACCAAGGCAATCCTAGGGATCACTTCATTTGTTTCCCTCTCTAAGACATGAGTATCCTGCTCTGCAAGGCAGCGAATGTCTAACCACCATTGTTCCACTTATTCTGTCTGGTTTTGTAGTTGTTCCAGGCAAGAGGATAAATCCAGTCCCTGCTACTCCATTTTGGCTGGAAGCAGATGTCCTTTTTTCCTATTTTCTCATCTCCTCTTCTCAATTGTTTCATTTTTTTATGTAAAGAAATACGATTATATTTGTACCTCCAAATATAAATTTAGACAAATTTTAGAATACTTTACACACTTTTCTCTACCATGTTTTATCATCTCTTAATAATATATCCTAGTAATATGTATATGACATTAATAACATATCACAGTAATATAAAGATACTTCTTCCTTTATACAGTTGAAGAGTGCTGTATTATGGGAATGCACCATAATTTATCAACCAGTACCCCACTGAAGGCTATCTAGATTGTGTCTAGTTTTTTGTTGATTTGTTTGTCTATTTTGCTCTTTATTTAACAAATAAGGCTCCTATGAATAAATACATGCATCATTTCATATTTTTGCCTGAGTATCTTTTCCATAATTCATAGAATGGGCATAGCTGGGTCAGAGAATAATCCTGCGATACTGTCAAATCCTCACCAGAAAAGTATGACTGTGCCTATTTCCCCATTGTCTCACCATCAAAGAATGGTGTCATATTTTGAATGAGTGACAATCTAACAGTAAGAAAAGAATTTTCATTTATCTCATTAGGAATGAGATCAAGCATCTTCCAATGGTGAGGAAACATTTCATTTTCTTTTTCTGTCAGCCTGTTGGTCTTTTGTCTAATGTATTTTTTACAAATGATATTCTAAATTGTGCATCCTCTATAATGATGAGGTCCCTTATTACCTTTATTATCTGTTTGTAACTGGTTTTGGTTGACTCTCTTTGAAATGTCTACTGCACCCATGTTTTCCCTTCCACACTCCTTGTCACCACCCTAGGCAGACATTCATACTATCTACATGTTCACCACTATCTACATGTTCTTCTTGATTCTTGTCAGTTCCTCCAAGGCAACTAATAAAGTCCAAAGATTTGCTTATACCATTCTCTCCACTGTGTGATGATATGAAGTTGGAAAAAAGGTGTAGGCAGTGTCTGATCTCCTCTAACTTCACAAGGAGGAGAGAAAATCAAGATGAACAACCACAGCCCAAGGCTGGTTCCTATGAGGCAGAGGTCAGACATGCCAGCACCCTCCAGTCTTTTTATCACTTCTGACACCAACTATTCATCCCATGGCACTTACTACTTCTCAGTTGCGTTTGCTAATTCATTGCGATGACCACACAGAACCCACACACTATAGTTAATGATTATGGGATTTATTAGAGAAGTAACAGGTTACAATTTAGGATAAGAAATGACTCAGGGAGGCAGACATTTTGGAGAAATGATTCTCACTGTCTCCTTAGGTAAGGATACTCAATAAACCTTTTGTTTTCTCTCTTCAAAAAGAAAAAAAAAAAGAAATGACTCAGGATACAGTTCTTCAATTAGGATGGCTTCCTCTAGCTGTGCCACAGGCATACTTCTCTCTTGCTTTGGCCTCTGCCCTGGTCAGGAATGGGTTCCAAAGGTCTTCTGGCTCCCAGATAGGTGCCCAGCAAACCTCCTGCCAGAAGACACTCAGCTTTCCAGCTCTGTGGGCCAGGAAGCCCATCACTCTGTCTCATGCCAGTCTCTTGATTCTGTTGGTTCTGCTGCCACTGTCTCTCTGCCATCTCAGTACAAGGATATCAGGTCCAAGAATGTGCTCTCTATTCTCAGTTCTTCTTCTGTCTCAATGGTAGTAAGATCCCTTTTTTCCACCTCTGTTGCTGGCTGATTTTAAGGCTAGCATAATGGCAAAATTGCCCACTCCCAACACTATGGTTCCATACACCTTATTTCCATGGTTCCACCTCTACAATGTTGCCATGCATCTTATTTATATTGTTAACAAGGTATCCAGTGCCCTTAGTGGGACAGCAAGCACTTCATATTTGCATAGTCCCACCAATCATCTGGTGGGAGTCACAAAGACCATGGCTAGAAGACTCATATTGAGCAATTCACTGCACAAGAGAAATCCATTCTCCTTGCACAGATTCAAGAACATCCTTAAATTCTCCAGTTCTATAACTTGAGTATTATTATTCTGTATTCTCCTGCATATACTATTGAGACAGACTATCCATTAAAAATGAAGAGTATACTCCCCATTCAACCACATCTTCATTGCTTTAATGCTCTTTTTTCTCTTCTCCACTCATCTAAATTATATAGAGTAAGTTAAAGGGGAGAAAATACCCTGGGTTTTTCAATAAATCCCACCTTCACTCAACAAACATTCATTCAGAGCATTTGTTAGGTACCACTCTGGGTGTAGTGGATAAAGCTGACCAGAAGATCAGCAGTCAAGTAGGTCAGCACTTCAAACCCACCAGCCACTTTGTGGAAGGAAGACTGGGTGATCTACTTCCATAAAGATTTACAGGCTTGGAAACCCAATGGGGGCCGCTATGAGTCAGAAACGACTTGATGGCAGTGAGTATAGTTGTAAATATGAATAAAAAACAGTCTCATAGAATTTACAGAAGGCTGAAAAAAAGAGATACAAAGCAATAATGACAGAATGTGATACACTCATCAGAGGCATGCACAAACAGTCTTGGAGCAAAATGGAAGAAAGGATATATTTTGTATGTGGTACCTGTCAAAAAAGATATCAGTGATAAGGCACATCTGGAGTGCAAATGTAAGTATGAGCAAGAGTTTGCTGAGCTGACAAGGGAGAAATAAATATTCTAGCAAGTGAAACAGCATGATAAATGGTATATGATTATTCTTCTTCACACCTGCTTTGAACATTCTAGGAAGAATCACTTTCCAAACTGACAGTGTGACATCAATCTATCTGGGTTTCAATTGCCTCATGTTTAAAAAATTTACAAAAATAGTGTCTACCTCACAGAGGCCTTGTGAAGCACAAACAAGATAACAATTACAGAGCACTCAGAAAATTCCTGACACACAGTAGGCTCTCAATAAATAGTAACCATTAGTATTATCTCACCTTTCATTGGAAGTGTATGGAACTTAAACACATAGTTATTATTGTGTTCACTAATCACATACTTTAAATAATTTCCAAACTCATTCCCATGTATGTATGTCTTGTTTAATTGTCTATAAGATAGGAATTAAAGCTTAATCTCTAACCTCTTTTATATCAAGCAAAATATCTTAAAAATACATTGTTGACCGACAAATACTCAGACTACAACAAAATATACTTGGAATAAAACTTCACTTATACAGGCTCTATTAGGTGTGTGGTTCTATCAAAGGATAGGCAAAAATTACTCTCTCATGATATTCTATATCTGAAGAACATTCCAGCAATAACTTAATAATTTTTTAAAAGATCCATTGTGCCAATGTATGTTACTATTTAAGTGTTATAAATCATTATGTAATAACTGGTTCAAAATGCATAGATTCAATTGTTGTTGTTGTTATGTGCCATCGAGTCGGACCCAACTCATAGCAACCCCCTCTTGGGTTTCCAAGGCAGTATCACTACGGAAGTAGATTGCCCCATCTTCCTTCCGAGGAGTGGCTGGTGGGTTTGAACCGCCAGCCTTCTGGTTAGCAGTCAAGTGCCTTAGGCACTATGCTACCAGAGCTCCCAACTCTGATGGTATAGTGCCTAAGACATTTGACTGCTAACTAGAAGGCTGGCGGTTCAAACCCACCAGCCACTCCTCGGAAGGAAGATGGGGCAATCTACTTCCATAGTGTTACTGCCTCAGAAACTCAAAGAGGCGTCCTTCTGAGTCAAAATAGATTCAATTATATAAGACAAACAGGAACTTCACTGAGATTTGATCTCATCGACTATCCAGGAAATCAAAGAAATCACAGTATTCGTCATTGTACACAAACTGTATCTTCCATTCTATTTCCGTACCAGCATTCCACATGTCTTACTTTCAACTTCTTTGACACCAAAGGACATCTAGGCATTATAAAATCCATTCTTGACATATTGCCCTGGAGTTAAATTCACAATAGAGAAAATAACACTCATCAAATACAATGGATAAAAATGTCATACAATGGCTGCACTTTAGAAGACACATGAGGCAAAAGAACTCTGGGAGCTGATTCACCTAGCTCAACCAAATTGGAGAGATCACAACATAACAGGAAAAGGAAATGTGTCGTTTCTGTATACAGGACTAAATTATCTAATTTACTAAAACTAACTGACTTACTATTTGATTTTCTATTAGGATAAACAACAACAAGAAGAGTCCTGCACATGGTCACAGTAGCTCTCAGCAGGGTATAAAAAGCAACAGAGGACAAGGAGACGTCAAACTTGACAACCTCCCTCTCCTGGAAACACACCCAGAACCTCCACCCTGTGACACCATGGTCAACTCCTGTTGTGGCTCCGTCTGCTCTGACCAGGGCTGTGGTCAAGACCTCTTCCAGGAGACCTGCTACCAACCCAGCTGCTGCCAGACCACCTGCTGCAGGCCCACCTGCTGCCACCCCAGCTGCTGCATCTCTAGCTGTTGCAGCCCCACGCGCTGTAGTCCTAGCAGCTTTAGTTCCAGCTGCTGTAGACCTACCTGCTGCATCTCCAGCTGCTGCCGCCCCTCCTTCTGTGGTTCTAGCAGCTGTGACTCCAGCTGTTGCCGTCCTTCCTGCTGTGGCTCCAGCTGCTGCCACACCTCCTGCTGCTTCCGCCCTGTCTGTGGCCAAGTCTTCTGCCACACCACCTGCTATCACCCAACCTGTGTCATCTCCACCTGCCCACACCCCATGTGCTGTGCCTCCTCTTGCTGCTGAGCCCCCAGCCCTAGATCAACCCCTTCTTCCACCTATCTCCTGCTGTTCTGACCATTAGGACACATGGAGTGAGACTGATGTTGCTCAACCAGTTGTGTCTCAAGATTTTAACAAACCAATCACAGGCCACTGACTCTGTGAGCACATTCAAGCCTCATTTCAAATCCTTCTTGTGGATCTCTGCTTTATATTCACACATGAATTAACTTCTCATATAACAACTACT
The DNA here is from genome assembly GCF_000298275.1 of Orycteropus afer afer. NCBI lineage: Eukaryota > Metazoa > Chordata > Mammalia > Tubulidentata > Orycteropodidae > Orycteropus > Orycteropus afer. Next base: position 9,621,182 of record NW_006921672.1, on the reverse strand, counting down.
GAATTGGCAAATTCTTCATATATTCTTCTTTTTTAAGTTTTAAAACATGCTATAAAGCTCAAGAAGTTGAAGACAATTTCAGTATTTCTACATCACAGATTTTTATAATCTTTCTTTTAACTATAATGAAGTATCCCCTTTATAACTCCTGCTCCCCAAATATGTCACCTCTCTGAAGATTGGGCAATCTGCTTCCGTAAAGATTTACCACCTCAGAAACCTAAAGGGGGTTGCTATGAGTTGGAATCGACTCACTGGCAGTGAGTGAGTGAGCTATGCCTAAATAAACCACCACTCTCCCAAACAGAAAATCCACTGTGACAATGCTCTTCTTTAAGATTTTATATTCAGTCTGGACAATTGTATTTTACCCTACACCAAGACAGACAACACAGCTTTGTTAATTTTACATTAGATACTAAGTCACAGTACTCACAACCTAGTTTTCACTAGTACTTTCTTTAATTCCTAACAAAACTGAAATCCTCAGAAATGTGTGGACAAAAAGTAGAAAAATCAAAATTTTGTATAAAGACTGAACAAGAAATATTCAATGGGACAACATCTTTCTGATATATCTGTGAAAATAATCATGAGGATAAAGGACTTGGCCCTCAGAAGCTAGAGGTGTTGATTTGGAAAACCATAATGAAAGGCTGAGAGTGATAAATCAGAATTAAGGGATAGATTTGAAAGCCAGAAGGTTTCAATGGCAGCATATAAATAGATGCTCATCTCCTGCACCCACAGGGCAGAAAAAGCTGAGGACCAAGCCTAGGCCTTAATCACAGGAGTAGCAGAGCTCCAGATGTGGCTGTTCTCTCACCCTACTCAGTTCTGTCATGCCAAGGTCAGGGCTGTCATTGGGAAAGAATGGAGCCCTAAGATATGGACTGGGGACATCTGAATTGATGCATTTGAAGATGTTGAATTCTGAGATTTTCTTAGAAGAAAATATGGGGTTGTAAAAGTGGTCCAATCCTTCCTAGTGAAGTCTAGTGCCACCTCCTTTCCTGAAGATGATGCAGAGGCCTCTGTCTTAAAGGACAACACATGCTCCCATCAGTATCTCCTCCTTCCTCTCTTATTTGCCACATGCCAGTAACTAAGTTACAATACAACCCATCCAGAGAACAGCTAAGCCTACTCATGGGAAACTATACCCAAAGGGTCTGAAAGATCTTAATTTTTTTTATTTTGATATTGTTGTTGGAAATATAGACACTAGAACATAACCCAATTTAACACTTTTTATATGTACAATTCAGTGACACCATAGTGTCTAAGGCATCTCACTGCTAACCAGAAGGTTGGCAGTTCAAACCCACCAGCCACTGTGCACAAGGAAGACTGAACAATCTACTTCTATAAAGATTTACCACCTCGGAAACCCAGTGGGGGTTGCTATAAGTCAGAATTGACTCAATGGTAGTGATTTTCTTTTTTTTTTTCACATTCTTCAAATTGTGCAACCATTCTCACCCTCCTTTTCTGAGTCATTCCTCTCCCACAAACAAAAACTCACTGTCCCCTAAGTTTCCTATCTCTTTTGGTTCTCTAGTGCTACTATAACAGAAGTACCACAAGTGGGTGTCTTTAACAAAGAGGAATTTACTCTCTTATAGTTTAGAAGGTTGGGAGTCTGAATTCAGAATGCCAGCTCCACTAACTGGGTGAAGGTCCTTGGGCTTCAGCTCTGTCTCTTGTTCCAGGCCCACTGGAGCAGGAAGCTTCTCTGAACTCAAACAGCTGCTGGCTGCTGAGGCTGACGAACCCAAGGTTGGTAGGTAAAATGGCACAATCTCAACATCAGTGGGTCACAAGGCAGGCCACTGGTTCAAGAACAGGAACTAAAGATGAAGATTCAGCCAAATGCTGGACCCAAAATGTGCCAACAAGTTAGAGACCTTCGTCAAAGCTTCTCCATATATGCTGGAAGCAGGCGACACCTTGAAGGCAACTAATGGGCTGCTTACAGCAGATTCCACCATGGAGTGGATTATACCACATCCAGTCTCATCATGGGGAATAACCACATCCAAAGGCCGATCCACTCAAAACCATGGCCCAGCCAAGTTGACACACAACCTTCACTCCCACACTATCTAATCTTGTGAGTTGTTATTGTGAATCTGACACCATATACATAGATCTGACACTATATACATAGATCTTGAAAGAGCACAATACTCAAGGCAGACATTCTTTACTAGCTAAGCTAAACCATTGTGTAGTTTTAAGATTTCAGAGGAAGTTTTTGGTTTAAGTTTTAAAGGTTATCTCACAGCAGTAGTTTCAGGGGTTCATCCAGCCTCCATGGCTCTAGAAAGTCTAGATTCCATGAGAGTATTAAATTCTGTTCTGCATTTTCTCCTTTTGCCAAGCCCATTTCATTGGTAGTAATGGAAGCTTCCTCAAGAAAGGACATATTGTCTTGTCATCTCTCTTTTTGTGATGTTAGTAGCTTTTAATGATCATTTCCTTTGGATTGGAATGGCTAGGTCATATAGCAGATGTTTGTTTAACTCTTTAAGAAACTGTCAAATTGTTTTACAAACAATGTTATACTTCCAACAGACAGATGTATGAATGTGACAATGGCTTCACATCATCACCAACTCTTGATATGGTCAAAACCAGAAAAAAATAAACTCATTGCCACTGAGTCAATCCTGACTTTTAGCAACCCCTTTTGGGTTTCCGAGGCAGTAAATCTTTATGGAAGTACATTGTCCAGTCTTCTTTCCGTGGAGTGGCTGCTGCTTTAGGCACTATGCCACCAGAGCTCCTTGACTGTCGTGACATGATCAGTCTTCTTAATTTTAACCATTCTAGAGAGCAAAGAGGACTTGAAGCACTTACTGATGATGATCAAAGACTACAGTCTGCAGTATGAATTATACCTCAACATAACAAAAAATGAAATCCTCACAACTGGACAAATAAGCAAAATCATGATAAATGTAGAAAATATTTAAGTCAAGCATTTCATTTTACTTAGATCTACAACCAATGTCCATGGATGCAGCAGTCAAGAACTCTAACAACACATTGCATTGGATAAATCTGCTGCATTAGACCTCTTTAAGGTGAAAAGCAAAGATGTCACTTTGAGGACAATATGTGCTAGACCCAAGCCTTGGTATTTTTAATCACCTCATATGCATGCCGAAGCTTGGAAGATCTAAGAAATGATGCTTTTGAATTGTGATGCTGGGGAAGAGTATTGAGCACACCATGGACTGCCAGAAGAATGAACAAATCTTTCTTGGAAGAAGTACGGCCAGAATGCTTCATGAAAGCAAAGATGGTGAGACTTCATTCAAACTTGTACTTTGGGCATGTTATCTGGAGAGAACAGTCTCTGGAGAAGGCTATCATGCTTGGTAAAATAGAGGATCAATGAACAAAGACCCTTGATGAGATGGATTGACACAGTAACTGCAATGATGGGCTCCATCAAGCACAGCAAGGATTGTGAGGATGGTGCAAGAACAGGTAGAATTTTGTTCTGTTCTATGTAAGGTCTCCATGAGTCAGAACTGACTCAACAACACCTAAGAAAACAAGAGAATGTACTTGTTGTTGTTGTTCAGTGCCGACAGGTCGGTTCTGACTCATAGCAACCCTATGTGCTTGAGTTCATCATTACAACTGCTCTGTCAATCCATCTCATTGAGGGTTTTCCCCTTTTTCTCTGACCCTCCACTTTACTAAGCATAATACCCTTCTCCAGGGACTGGTCCCTTCTGACATGACCAAAGTAGGTGAGATAAAGTCTAGCCATTCTCACTTCTAAGGAGCATTCTGGCCACACTCTTTCCAAGACACATTTTTTGCATTCTTCTGGCAGCCCATGGAACTTTCAGTATTCTTAGCCAACACCACAATTCAAAGGCATCAATTCTTCAGTCTTCCTTATTCATTGGCCACTTTGCACATACATATGAGGTGATTGAAAATACCATGGTTTATGTTAGGCACAGCACACTTTTCAAAGTTCCATCTTTGCTCTTTAACGCTTTAAAGAGGTCCATTGAGCAGATTTTCCCAGTGCAATATAACTTCTGATTTCTTGACTATTGCTTCCATGGGTGTTGATTATGGATGCAAGTAAAATGAAATCCCTGACAACTTCAATCTTTTCTCCATTTATTGTGATGTTGCTTATTTTTCCAGTTGTGAGGATTTTTGTTTTCTTTTCTGGAGGTGTAATCCATTCTGATGACTGTAGTCTTTGATCTTCATCAGTAAGTGTTTCAAGTCATCTTTATTTTCATCAAGCAAGGTTGTGTCATCTGCATATTGCAGGTTGTTAATGAGTCTTCTGCCCATCCTGATTCCATGTTCTTCCTCATAGAGTCCTGCTTCTTAGAGTATTTGTTCAGTATACAGACTGAATGAGTATGGTGAAAGGATACAACCCTGACACACACCCGTCTTGATTTTAAATTGTGCATTATCCCCTTGTTCTGTTTGAACAACAGCCTCTTGGTCTGTGTACAGATTCCTCATGAGCACAAATAAGTGTTCTAGAATTCCCATTCATTGCAATGTTACCCATAATTTGTTATGATCCACGCAGTTCAACACCTTTGCATAGTCAATAAGGCATACATAAACATCTTTCTGCTATTCTTTGCTGTATTCTTTCTGGAGTATATAAAACCGAAAAAAAAAAAAAAAAAAAAAAAACTCACTGCTGTCGAGTTGGATCCGACTCATAGTGACCCCTCCTTGGGTTTCTGAAGCGGTATCACTAAAGAAGGAGATTATCCAACCTTCCTTCCAAGGAATGGCTGGTGGGTTTGAACCGCCAGCCTTCTTGTTAGCAGTCAAATGCCTTAGGCACTACACTATAGTGCCATCCAATTATGGTTTTAATTTGCATTTTCCTAATGGCAAATGATGTTGAACATATTTTCACAGGGTTTATTTTCCATCTGTATATTTTCTTTGGTGAAGTGCTGGGTAAAAATCTTTCACGCTTTTTTAATGTTTTTCTTTCTGTTGTTGTTGGGGGACTAGTCTTATTATTGAGTGGTATGTTATATTCTATATACAAAGCCTTTGTCAAACATATATTCTGTAATATTTCCTCCAAGCCAGTGGTTTACCTTTTTATTTCCTAAACAGCATTGTTTGATGAGCAATTTTTTTTGGTAGAATCCAATTAACTGATTATCCTAGTGAGGTACAATTGAGTTACTTAACAGTTGGGCCCTATCTAGGCTTGCTTTTAAGCATTGTTAAACAAGACCAGAGCAACTTTTAGTCTAGGGCAAAAATAAGTCTCACTCCTGAGGCAGTACTTTTCTGAGTACTTTTGTCAATGACCTATGAGTTACAAGGTTTTCAACTCTAGCTCATGGGAAAGTGAAAAATTTCAGGCCCTATATGAACACCGGGAGCTCTGGTAGCATAGTGCCTAAAGCACTTGACTGCTAACCAGAAGGCTAGTGGTTCAAACCTACCAGCCACTCCTTGGA
>NW_006921672.1:9607842-9615543 GCF_000298275.1 Orycteropus afer afer | reverse complement strand
TGGCGAACAGTCAAGTGCCTTAGGCACTATGCTACCAGAGCTCCCTGCCTCGGAAACCCAAGGAGGGGTTGCTATCAGTTGGGTCCGACTCGATGGCATATAACAACAACAACAACAACAACATATGAACACCAAGGATTGTTCCTTCTTCTGTTTATTGGTGGTGGTGTGTGTGTGGGGAGGTCTTTCCCTGCCCTCAGGTAGCTTCCTTACATGCATGCAATGATCACTACTCAGACTAAGACTCGAGGTCTAACAACCATTGTTTCACTTATTCTGTCTGGTTTTATAGTTGTTTCAGGCAAAAGGATAAATCCAGTCCCTGCTACTCCATTTTGGCTGGAAGCAGATGTCTTTTTTTCCTGTTTTCTCATCTCCCCATCTCTATTTTTTTCTTTTTTTAAATGTAAGTAAATACAGTTTTTACATTTGTGTGCCTACACACTTTTACCTATCATGCTTTATTGTCTCTTAATAATGTATCCTAGTAGTACATATAGGAGCTCTGGTAGCATAGTGCCTAAGGCACTTGACTGTTAACCAGAAGGCTGGTGGTTCAAACCCACCAGCCACTCCTCGGAAGGAAGACAGGGCAATATACTTCCATAGAGACACTGTTTCAGAAAACCAAGGAGAGGTTGCTATGAGTTGGATTTGACTCGACCGCAGTGAGCATAGCTGTAAATATGAATAAAGAACAGTCTCATAGGATTTACAGAAGGCTGGAAAAAGAGATATGATTATAGAATGTAATATGCTTGATCAAAGGCATTCACAAATAGTCTTGGAGCAAAATGGAAGAAAGGATTATTTTGTATGTGGTATCTGTCAAAAAGATGACAGAGCATCTGGACTGGAAATGTAAGTATGAGCAAGAGTTTGCTAAGTTGACAAGGAAGAAAAAATATTCTAGCAAATGAAACAGCATGAAAAATGGCATGTGATTATTATTGTTCACACCTTCCTTGAACATCCTAGGAGAGAATCACCTTCCATACTGACAATGTCAAACTGTATCTTCAATCTATCAGGGCCTCAATTGCCTCACGTTTAGAGAATTAAGAAAAATAATGTCTACCTCACAGAGTTCTTGTGAAATATAAAGAAGATAACTATTACAGGTACTCAGAAAATTCTTGACACATGGTAGGCTCTCAATAAATAATAGCTATTTTCATGATCTCATCTTTTATTTGAAGTGTACGAGATTTAAATACATGATTATTATTTTGTTCACGAGTCACATGATACTTTAAGTAATTGCCAAACTCATTCCTATGTATGTGTCTTGTTTAAGTGCCTATAGGACAGAGATTAAAGCTTAATCTCATCTCTCCTGTGTATCAAGCAAAATATCTTAAACATACACTGTTGAGCAGCAAATGCTCAAAATAAAGAAAATATACTTGGAATAAAGCTTTAATTATACAGGTTCTATTGGTTATGTTGAGCTCTGGTGGTGGAGTGGTTAAGGCATTTGGCTGCTAACTAAATGGTCAGTGGTTCAAACCCACCACCTGCTGTGTGGAAGAAAGATGATGCAGTCAGCTTCCGTAAAAATTTACAGCCTTGGAAATCCAATGTGGGTCACTTGGAGTTGGAATCAACTCAATGGCAGTGAGTTACTAAGTATGTTGATCTATCAAAGGAGAGGCCAAAATTACACTCTCTAGCGACTGGCATTGTAAAAGCTTGCAAGCAGCCATCTAGATGTAAATGATGGGTCTCTCCTCATCCAGAGCAAAGAAGAATGAAGAAAAACAAATATGCATAGAAACAATTAGTCCAAGGGACCAGTACACCATGTAATCCTCAGCCTATATAACTATAAGACCAGAAGAACTAGATGGTGCCTGGCTACCACTGTCAACCACTCAGAGGGGGATCTATGTAGGAGATCCTGGATAGAGTGGGAGAACAATGTGGAACAAAACTCAACATCATTTAAAAAAAAAAAAAAAAAGGACTAGGTTAGCTGGTCTGATAGAGCTCCTGAGGTCATGACCCCTAGCTGTCCTTCAGGTCTGGAACTGAACTTACTCCTGTGGCTTCCAGCCAAACAAAAGACAGGCATATGAGCTGAACATTTGCATTAGGTAGACACACTCCTTGGAGAGATCAATCATAGCAGAATAGAAGGGCTGTGTATGTTAAGGGAGAGAGCTTGGGGGACAAGAGTGCATGGGAGGGAAGGACACAGGGAGGAGATACTTATGGGTAGGAAGTGGGAAAAGAGCTGTTGCATTGTGGGAAATTGCAGTCAATGTCATGAGACAACGTGTATGTGAACTGCTGTATGAAAAATGAATTTGCTCTGTAAACTTTCATCAAAATCACAATAATTTTTTTTTAAAAAATTACTCTCATGATATCCTATATCTGAAAAATCATTTTAAAAAGATCCATTGTGCCAATGCATTTTAATATTTAAATGTAGTAAGTCATCATGTAATAAATGGTTCAAAATTAGTAGATTCAATAAGACAAAACAGATAAGAACTTCATTGGATTGTTTCTATTTCACTCACTATCCAGGAAATCCAAAGAAATCATAGTATTCCTCATTGTACACAAACTGTATCTTCTATTTCCATACAGCATTCCACATGTCTTCCTTTCAACCTCTTTGACACCAAATGACATCTAGGCATCTGTTCTAGTTACCTAGTGCAGCTCTGACAGGAATATACTACAAAAGGGATGGCCTTAACAAACAGGAGTTTATTCTCTTACACTTTGGAGGCTTTAAGTTCAAGTTCAAAGTGCCAGGCTCTAGGAAGCTGGGTGAAAGCTCCTCAGCCTGGGCTTCAGCTCTGCCTCCAGCTCTCGGCCCACTGAAGCTAGAGGCTTTTCTTCACTCAGACAGCTGCTGGCTGCTGAGGCTGAGAAGCCCAAGGTTGACAATTAAAAAGGCACAGGCCTGATATTACCAAATCACATGGCAGGGCATTACTTCAAGTCCAGAGATAGTGCCCAGATTGGCAGGAAACATGGCAATTAAAAAGGCACAGTTCTGATATTACCAAATCACACGGCAGGGCATTACTTCAAGTCCATTGTAAGTCTCAAGGTCAGCAGAGCACTGCAGACTGCTGAACAACAACATGGCTACTCTCAGGGCCCAAGCGTGCCATAAGCTAGAAACCCATTCCCAAAGCTTCTCCTTATATACAGGAAGCAGACCACATCCCAAAGGCAGCTACTCAGCTGCTTGTGGTAGATCCCACCATGGAGTTGATTGCCAGTCTCATCATTGGGAATAACTACCACCAGCTGCCCAGACACTCAACTGCCTATATAAAGTAAAACTACCCCATAGGGTTTCCAAGGCTGTAAATTTTTATGGAAGCAGACTGCTACATACTTCTCCCACAGAGGGCGGATGCATTCTAACTTCTGACCTTTTGGTTAATAGCCAATCACTTCAGCCACTGCATTACCAAGGCTCCCAAGGAAACCTAAGTCCCACTAATTCTGTGTCCATATTCTAACTTCTGTCCAAATTCTCTCCCTTCCAAATGAATTAATTCAGACTCTGCTGATAAATTAACAAATCCCTCCCCCCAATATTTTTCCATTTGTCTTTAGGACATCCAGTCATCATGCTTAAGGATTTGAAGATTTTCTCCATCCCCTGTGGGACCACACATTTTTAACCCCTCTTACTAACCTGAAAACCCAATGAAATATCCCTCTTGCACTCCTTCTCAAAGATCTCTTGTAACTTCTTATTCCATGTACCAAAATAAAATTCTACTGGCAATGAAAACTGAATGCAATTGTTACTCTTTTTTTCCCCCAAGGGTTTTATATTTGCGTCCTGGGTAATTATGTTTTGCCTACACCTGTAGGGTAGTAACAGTTTAGTTAACCTTCCAACATAAGTCCACTACCTAGTTTTCCTTAGTAAGTCTTTTTAGGCTTAGGCAAATCAATGAATTCTTTTCTAGTCTTTAGAAAATACAAAGTGAAACAGAAGTCATGGAGCATCCATGAATGTAACAGAGGAGAAACTCTTTGAAAGATGGAACACAACGCATGATCTCCTGCAGATTTTTTTTTCCCCCACCAACAAAAGCAGCCAACATATAGTGTTTTGGTCCTCTAGTGCTACTCTAACAGAAGTGCCCAAAATGGATGGCTTGAACAAACAGGAGTTTATTTTCTTACAGTTTAGGAGGTTAGAAGTCAGAGTTCAAAGTGCCAGCCCTAGGGACTAGGTGAAAGCCCCTTGACCTTAGGCTTCATCCCTGCCTCTTGCTTCCGGCCCACTGGAGCTAGAGGTTTCTCTTCACTCAGGCAGCTACTGGCTGCTGAGGCTAACGAGCCCAAGGTTGACAAAAAGAATGCATAGTCCCAATATTATCAAATGACACAGCAGGTCACTAGTTCAAGTCCAGAGCCAGTCCTGAGACTGGCAGGAAACATGGCAGGCTGCTAAATGAACACTTGGCTATATGCAGGGTCCAAGCCTGCCAAAAAGCAGCAGAGATCTTTCTCAAAACTTATTATATACTGGAAGCAGACCATGTCTCTAAGGCAGCTACTCAGCCACTCCAATAGATTCTACCATGGAGTTGACTACCAGTCTCATGGGGAATAACTACATCCATCTGCCCAGTTACTCAAAACCAGGCCCAGCCAAGTTGACACACAACTTAACTACCACAATTCCACCCCTTGTCAACTTGGCAACTACACAGCTTTCCTTGAGATAGTTTAGCAAAAGCTAAAAACACTCACTGCCATCAAGTTGATTTTGACTCATAATGACCCCCTTTGGGTTTCTGAGGCAGTAAATCTTTACAGAAGTAGATTGCCCAGTCTGCCTTCTGCAGAGTGACTGGTGAGTTTGAAACGCCAACATATTGGTTAGCAGTCAAATGCCTTAGGCCCTGCACCACCAGAGCTCCTACATTAGTAGTCTACATATTTTCTACTCAGAGTCACTTGCAATGTATCAGGGGCTATCCCTTTTTCCTTCTGCATATGTACAGCAGTTCTCCTTCATTCTGATGGGTAGAGCTTCAGTGGTGATTCACTCCACCATATAGAAAGAGAGCCTTCAGGCCCAGGCAAGTGAGGTAAATGAATAAAGCTGACCTGGTGCAAGTTCATAGGTATTGGAAAAGATTGTAAATTTTTTTTTTTTTTTTTTGGTCCAAGGTCATGCCCCCTTCCTAGGCTGGAAAGATAAAAGATCCACATTCCTCTCCCAACTGAAGATGGCTCTGTAGGGCCACACCTTCTTCAGATCCCCCCACAGGGTAATCTAAGAATTCCACTGAAACTGCCTCACACCTTGCTTTCTTTCCCCACTTCTACCAGTGTAATACCCAAAGCACTCCTCAATAGACCTCCTCCATGCTCAATTTCATCTCCGTATCTGCTTCCTGGGAAGCCCAACCTGCCATAAAATCCAATTGGGAATTCACAATAGCTAATTGGAGACGGCTGGAATGGTCAACTGACGTGTACTTTTAGTACATGATGAGATAGGATTATAAACATAACAGCAGAGAACATATTCAAACCCACCAGCCACTCCTTGGAAGGAAGACTGGGCAGTCTACTTCCATGGAGATACTGTGAGGCCTGAGAAATCTTTAACCAGAAACCTTTAATGTGGAGATTAACACGTCCCATGCTGAGTCCTAATGCCTCCAGGTAGATCTTTAACCAGAAGCTTTTAATGTGGAGATTTCCCATACCTCAAGCTCTGCCTGGTCTTACCCCCTCCCCCTGGATTTCACACATATCAGAGAGTTCTGCATGGCTCCAACAAAGTCTCTCGCTCACCTTTGAAGCCAGGGGATTCCAACCCGCCCTCCAACTTCCCAAACCCCTGCCCTAAAACCCAATTATCTACTCCACCCCATATTTTTCTATAAAGATGTGACAGTAACGGAGCAGGAGGTCTTTTGCTCAAGCCATTGAATTGGTGAAGCAGGGACCCTAACTCGAGCTAGCTAATAAACTTTCCTTTTGCTTTTGCATTGTCATGTGTTAGCAAATTCCTCGTGCCAAACAACTCCTTCATAACCTGGGCATAACATTTGGTGCGTTGGCCGGGAAAGGAGGATTCGGAGCGAGTAAAGCTGTCTGCGATAGTAGGAAAGTTTCAGGAAAGGCCGGCGGGACTAGATACGCCCTTTTGCGTGGGGGCACTAGTCCATCAGGAAAGACTGGAAATCGGCGGACGCGCCAAATGAGTGGGGAAAAGAGCCCTTTCTCCACTCACGGGCAGGCTATGGGCGCTTTTTCTGGGTAAGAGCAGCCCACTTCAGGGAAGGGGAGAGGCCCCTCCAATCTGTGGTGCTGGAACAAGATCTCTTCTGGGTGTCAGATAAATGTACTGTCTGTTTTGGTTGTGTGGCCACTGTCTTTTATTTGTTCTGTGTTTCCTTGAAGGAGGTTGAAATGGGACAGAAACAGACTACCCCTCTGTCCCTGATGGTTGAACATTTTTCAGAGCTTAAAACCAGAGGATCTAATTTGTCTGTGATAATTAAGAAAAATACACTAATAACTTTTTGCTCTTCAGAGTAGCCCTCTCTTGAGGTTGGGATAGCCACCGGAAGGCTCACTGGATGGAAAGGTGATCACAGCCGTTTTCAACCGAGTCCAAGTGCCAGGCCCCCGTGGGTGGCCAGACCAATTTCCTTACATTTTAGTGTGGCAAGATATAGTGACTAACCCGCCCCCATAGCTAAAACCTTTTCTTCCCAACCTCTCTGTTAAGGTATTAACATCCTCACTCGAGACTAGCAAAAAGGAGAAACCGAGACGACCTGGGTTCCGAGCAGCTGTTCCACCGGTTTTGCCTGATTCTCAGGTTGACCTCGATCTGATGGACCTAGAAAGCAGCATGTCTCCACCTCCCTATGCCCCTCTGCCACCTCTCCACCCTTTCCAGGTTCCACAAGTGTCGGGAGGGGATGGAGCGAATGCTCTAAGCGTGCCGCCCGTCATTACAGGCCCAGCCTCTGGTCTCCGCCCGCACCAGAGGGGCTCTCAGGAGGCTGAAGCTCCATCGTCTGCTGTCCAGGAGCTGCCTCTCAGAGCGGTTGGCCTGCCCCGTGAGGACGGAAGCAGAACCTGGCAGTACTGGCCATTTTCAACATCAGACCTGTGTAACTGGAAAGTGCAAAACGCCCCCTTTTCTGAAAATCCCCAAAGCCTAATTAATTTGTTAGATTCTATATTGTTTACTCATAACCCCACTTGGGATGATTGTCAGCAGGTATTGCAGCTGCAGAGAGTGCGTTGCCCCAAACTCCGGATTTAACTACTCATCAGCATACCTGAGAGGATTGTCAACAAACTCCTCCAGCTTTTGTTCACCACTGAGGAATGTGAAAGAATCCAGATGGAAACCCGGAGATCTGTTTTGGAAGATAATGAGCTCTCTATAGAAACCAAGGAGTCCAAGCTGGTGTTAACATAATTTTAAATGAAACCTTTAACAAAAAAGATGCATGAGAGGTACAATAGAACATACTGTGTCTCTTCTCAAATCTTTTAGTTTTAACTTAAATCTTTAAAATACTAGAATATTTGTTTCTAAGTCATTTTGATATATTAACTAAATATGTATATGTGTGTGTGCATGCACTGATGTATTAGCTGAGTGAATAGCAGAAACCTCTGAGTATCTTGGGAGCAGATTGTTCCTTCTCAGCTTTACCTTGTTTTCCATCT
>NW_006921672.1:9605046-9606607 GCF_000298275.1 Orycteropus afer afer | reverse complement strand
TAAGAACCCTATGTCATAACAGGTTTCTAGCAGTAATGAATTCAAGTAAATGTTAACTCTTATATAAAACATATTTAACCAGTAGAAATGAAAATTGGAAAAGATTGTAAATAGATGTAATGACTTCTCTGCATAAATGAATTATACGATTAAAAGTGTGTAAGTCCGCCTTCAGCCAATACTTAACTGGATATAATAAAAGGGGAGATAGAAACTTAAGTGGGAAACCTGAGCCCCACCCAGTACTACTGAAGGAAGGAAAAATTTACATGTGAAGAGAAGACCTGAAGGAAAAAATGACTGTTTAACTTTTTGCATTTCGAACAAGCAGATAAGCTTTGAGTCCATCAAAGCAGAAAAATCATAGTCCATAAGAAAAACCCCTCCCAGAACTGAAAGTTAAAGAAAACCAGTGAATAGTAAACTTGTGTGTTACTTGCTTGTAACCACCTGGATCCACCTGAGTGAAGATGGGGGAAGTGCAGCAAAGAAAAAAAACTGAGCTGAATTTTATACTCTTTGCTTGACCTAAAACCAGGATGCTGAAGAAGCAGTCTGCAGAGATTGTACTGTGGGGCACTATCCTCTTTGTAGCCTGGAATGCCCTGCTCCTTCTCTTCTTCTAGACACACCCAGCATCTAGCAGGCCTCCCTCAAACAGTTCTCTTGATGACGACCCCGCCAGCCTCACCCGTGAGGTGATCCGCCTATGCTGAAGTGGAATTGGAACGTCAGCGGGGATTGTTGCAGCAGGTTAAGGAGCACCATGCTCAGTGGAAGCAGCATTGAGAGTGCCCACTGTGGGCCCCCCTACCCCACGCATGTGCCTGTGCCCCATCATTATCAACCAGGACTGTGAGCATGAGGAAACAACCCAGGTCATTACCTCCTATAGCAGCACCATCACGCACATCCAGCAACCTGACCTGAACCACGTTGCTGTGCCGCCCGACCACCACAAATTCCAGAACTACTATAAAATTACGCAGCATTACTGCTGGACTCTGGACCAGATCTTCCACAGGTTCAAGTTCTCAGCAGCTGTGATCGTCGAAAATGACCTGGAAGTAGCACCAGATTTCTTTGAGTACTCTCAAACCACCTCAAGTTCATCAAGTTAAACCAGCACTTTGTGCACCTCACTCAGCTGGACCTGTCCTACCTGAGCAAAAAAAAGCCCAGGAGCAGGAGATAAGAAGAGGTAGCTGGTCTGAAGTACAATGAATTGTGAGCCTACAAGCATTGAAATAGTCCCTGAGGACTGAAGATGTGAGAGAAGGTGCTGGCTGGTCTGAAGTGAAGGGAAGAGTGTGACTCCCAAACTTGGCAGCTGGTACCCATGACCTAGCTGGGATGGCTAGGGCTGAGCTGACCAGAACCTGACCAAATGAAGAGGAAGATGATCGACACAACTGGTGTTAAGTTGCTGCAATTTGATGGCTTGAGCTGGGCTGGACTTTGCTTGTTTATGGATCCAGGTGCCTGAAGTTTCCAAACAGAACAGAAGATGATTTTCCAGAGAGAAAGGACCATGTTTGTCTCCTCAGAGTACTGGTTTGAT
>NW_006921672.1:9599213-9604832 GCF_000298275.1 Orycteropus afer afer | reverse complement strand
CTTTATAAACTCCAAAGTGAAATTTTCTGTAAGCAACTGAAGAACTCCTGATTACTAAAATTGTCCGCCTGGAGAAAATTTCTGTTAGGAGTAGCGCAAAACAATGTTCTGAGAAGTGCCTACTCTCTCAGGTAATTAGAGTTCTGATGCTGTACAAGAGAATGATTCCTCATATACATAACAAAAAATAAGGGGGAAATGTGAGGCCTGAGAAATCTTTAACCAGAAACCTTTAATGTGGAGATTTCCCATACCTCAAGCTCTGCCTGGTCTCACCCCCTCCCCCTGGATTTCGCACATATCAGAGAGTTCTGCATGGCTCCAACAAAGTCTCTCGCTCACCTTTGAAGCCAGGGGATTCCAACCCGCCCTCCAACTTCCCAAACCCCTGCCCTAAAACCCAATTCTCTACTCCACCGCATATTTTTCTATAAAGATGTGACAGTAACGGAGCAGGAGGTCTTTTGCTCAATCCATTGAATTGGTGAGAGCAGGGACCCTAACTCGAGCTAGCTAATAAACTTTCCTTTTGCTTTTGCATTGTCGTGTGTTAGCAAATTCCTCGCACCAAACAACTCCTTCATAACCTGGGCACAACAATACCACCTTGGAAACCCAAGGAGGGGTCACTATGGGTTGGAACTAACTCCACAGCAGTGAGTATGGTTTTTTGGTTTTTATAGAGAAAATTATAAATTTTACATGGATCATATTTATTCTTTTCTAAGGATTTTCATATCATTGGAACACAGATATATTGCTTTAAAAGAATTAAACAACACAAAGGAACATGACCAAAAGCAAGTTTCCCTTCATTAGTCATTGTTAATCTCATTCAAGACCCATTGCTACAAGTTGAGATGCAACCTTCTTAAATGCATTTTTACCTCAAACAAATTTATTCACAAACCTGGCTTTAGTTGTATATTTCTTTTTCTGATGATGTTCATCCAACTATTATTTTATGTCCTTCATTAAATGTAATACTTTCCTCCATACAGTCCAGGTATATTTCTTGGAAGATTTATTTACATATATATTTATTATTGAGAACTGTGAGTATATTTTTTATTACATTGTGAAGGATTATCACAGTGTATAAGAAATCCATCAGTATTTATGTTAGTCTTTTATCTAACCTCACTGTTAACTCTAGTACTCAGTTATTTCTGTAGGATTTTCTAGGCATCAAATTATGGTGATTAAACACCTCCACCCTGAATCATGTCCCCATGTATTCTCAGAGGGTATTCCAAAGAACTGCTTTCCAGTCACCCTTAATGGTAACTTCATCATTAATGTAAACTTTTTTTTTTCTTTCTCTCCTGTCTTACTTTCCCCACTTCCTCATATGTGTTTCTTGAGATCATCTCCCGCATAAACTATCTGCTACACTCATGTCATCAACTCAGGGTCTGCTTTGGGTAGAGACAATAGATGTTCAGCAAATATTTTTGGGTGACTAACATCAAACTGGTAATGGTAATTATTTTTAGCAGCAAGAGTAAAATTGGGGAGTCAGAGGTGAAGGAAACCAGTGTTACCACCTTCCTGTCTTTTTTCTGCAAAAATATAGGCATGTGTGTTAAGCATAGTATTCATGATTATCTGTATATGTGTCTCATTCTACAAAATTGAATCTTGTCTTCTAAAACTTTGCACATAATTTGTGTTTCATGAGACGACAGGATACTTATTATATAACATAACTAGGCATGGTTTTTCTCATAAATATGATCCCTTTGTTGAGAATGTTTCTTCCTCTTCTTGCCATCTGCCTAAAAGATATGCCTTGTTGAAAGGTCATTGCATACCCCTAAGGTGTTAAAAAGCTTTCATTAACCCAACAAACATTTATTGCCAGTGTCCTCTGTTTCAACTCTGTGCCACCACCATGAGATAACAAGAAAAAAGAAGGCATAGCACATGTCCTCAGGGGATTAGTAGTGCAGCTGGGGGAAGGGCAGAAGACATAACTGATGCAACAGAGTATGCTAGGTTAGGAGCACAGAACAGGGAAGAATTATATTTGAATGGTGTAGTTTGTCAGGAAAGACATTGAGGAGAAAGCATTTCAGCTGGGTCTTGACATATGAGTTAGAGTTCAAAGAGCTGACAAGAAAGAAGGAACAATTCAGGAAGACAAAATAGCTTCAGCAAAGGTTTTTAAGTTTTATTATTCATTCTTCCTTGGCTATTCTAAGCATACTGAGCTTACTTCCTGCTCAATCTTGAAAAAGTTTTTCTTTTTAACCTCCCTATGCTTTTGTTGCCTTTTCTACTGAAAGAGTAATAAGAATACATAAACACTACCCCATCCAAAAAACCAAACTCACTGCCATTGATTCAGAGCCGACTCATAGTGACCCCTCCTTGGGTTTCCAAGGTAGTATTACTACAGAAGTAGATTGCCCAACCTTCCTTCCGAGGTGTGGCTGGTGGGTTTGAACCGCCAGCCTTCTGGTTAGCAGTCAATTACCTTAGGCACTATGCTACCAGACCTCCCACACTACCCCAAAGGGCGGCATTAAAGATTAAAACAAAATGAATATAAAATACTCAGCACGATGCCTGATACACAGCACTTCAAAAATGATAGCTCTTAGTGTCTTCTCACCTTTTACTGAGGGTATATGCTCTCTTCCTCGGGAGGAAGGTTGGGTAATCTACTTCCGTAGTGATACCACCTCAGAAATCAAGGAGAGGTCGCTATGAGTCTGATCCAATTCAACGGCAGTGAGTTTGGTTTTTTATATGCTATATGTTTTGGGTTTAATTTTTTAATTAAATAATTATCATTTTAGGGGTTACCAAACTCTATTTCATATGTATGTGTCTTATTCAAGTACCTCCCAGAAAGAGATGAAGGTTTAGCTGTTATGGCCTCATAGTACCCAACAAAATGCCTTGGATGCACAATATGTAGAGGCTTGATCATTCTAAATACTGTTACATACAATGAAAGCTTTTGTAATTAAAAAATCCATTGTAAATGTTTGAAAATCAAAAGATTAATCAAAACTTCTCACCCTTAATGTCTATTCTAGAAGACATTCCTACAGTCAAAAATGTGATTTTACTATTTAAAAGCAGTGAGTCAAAGCCAAATTTTTCAGCGTTGAGACAATAAAATAAGATCTGGCCCAAGTCTTGGCACTTCTCTGGGGTCCCACAACACCCCATCCACAATGCCCATGCAGGATCACAGTCACCTTCCTTACACATGGCACATCCTCTCATAAAATGGGTTTTTCATTCTATTTCCCTATCAGCATTCTATCTGACCAGAATCCTGCACCCTTTGACAACAAAAGATTTCTTAGCATTATGAGAGCCATTCTCCAGGATTTTCAGAGAACAATGTACAGATGGGAGGGAATGTCACATTCAAAAACAAGGTGTCAGAAAGTCATATAGAAGATATTGCACAGGTCAATGACTGAGGTGACACCCTCTAAGGAAGAAGTGTGAGGAATGTTTTAATTGGAAACACAGGAGCACACCAGGAAAAGGAAAACATGTTGTTTTCTCCATTTTGGAGAATTTAACTACAAAAACACAATTATGTAATTAAATGATTAAGTTTTCCAGTAGGATAAATAATAACAAGGAAAAAACATTTGACATGGACAATAGTCCCTCAGCAGGGTATAAAAAGGGGCATGGGGTAAAGAGACTCCCACATTTGGAAACTTCACTCTCTTGGAAACACCCAGAACCTCCACCCTCTGACACCATGGTCAACTCCTGTTGTGGCTCTGTCTGCTCTGACCAGGGCTGTGGCCAAGACCTCTGCCAGGAGACCTGCTGCCAGCCCAGCTGCTGTCAGACCACCTGCTGCAGGCCCACCTGCTGCCGCCCCAGCTGTTGCATCTCCAGCTGCTGCCGCCCCTCCTGCTCTAGTTCCAGCTGCTGTGGCTCCAGCTGCTGCCGCCCCAGCTGCTGTGTGTCCAGCTGCTGCAGGCCCCAGTGCTGCCAGTCTGTGTGCTGCCAGCCCACCTGCTGCCGCCCCAGCTGTTGCACGTCCAGCTGCTGCCGCCCCTCCTGCTGTGGTTCTAGCAGCTGTGGCTCCAGCTGTTGCCGTCCTTCCTGCTGTGGCTCCAGCTGCTGCCGCACCTCCTGCTGCTTCCGCCCTGTCTGTGGCCAAGTCTCCTGCCACACCACCTGCTATCGCCCAACCTGTGTCATCTCCACCTGCCCCCGCCCCATGTGCTGTGCCTCCTCTTGCTGCTGAGTCCCTTGCTCTGTATCCACCATATCCTTCTACTTCTGTCCTCATAGATGTGGGCCCTTTTTGTGCTGATCTTTAAGATACACAGATGCTGGTTGACACTGCTCAGTGGAGACGGGCTCATGATTCCAATGAGCCAAGCTATGGGCCACTGACTGTGAGCACATGCTGGTTCAGTCTAAACTCTCTCCCTTGTTGTCTTTTCTCCTCCAGGCTGGCAGCAAATACGGATTAATTTGCGTATCCACTAGCTAAGAAATTATCCCTATCCGCCACACTTCTCATTTTTCCTCTTTTACTTATGGGCTCTAGATTACCTTTCTCAACAGGTAAAAACCTGTAGCATCTATAGGGGCACTGGTCTTACTCCTGGACCTGGGAGTCCAGTTATAGCCCATATTTTATCCTAGAATTAATTTCTCATGTTGCTTCTTTGCTTTCTAATAAACTTCTCCTCACATGGAAAATTCATTGGTATGGCTCTGTGGTTTTTATAATCATTTTACTCAGTAAGTAGGCAATTATATTCTATATGAAGATACGGGGGGGGGGGAACTTATGTTGAAGTCATTTTGAAAAGAAATGTTCTATCAAATATAGATAATTTAAGAAAATTAATTCCTCATCTTGGGATAGTCACACCACATTGTTGTTCTTGCTGTTAGGTGCCGTCAAATTAGTTCTGACTCATATAGATCCTTTGTATGACAGAATGAAACACTGCCTGGTCCTGTGCCATCCTCCCAATCCTTAGTACGCTTGAGCCCGTCATTGCAGCCACTGTGTCAATCTATCTCAGTGAGAATGATCCTCTGCTTTACCAAACATGAGAGCCTTCTCCAGGGGGTTGTCCCTCTCACCACACAAAAGTCTAAAATTGGATTCCAGACCCATTTATCTCACAAGCTTTCAGTTCTGAATACAGATTTTTTTTTTCTTCCATCAGCATCCCCCAAAGACCAAGATTCACTGGGATTCTCTTGGTTAGTAAGCTGAATTTTTCAAGCTCTTCCTCAGAGGGGAAATCCCTTCCAGAGCCTCAGCTTTCCATGGTCTCAAAGTAATGTCTCTTGGCCCTGTGAAAACATTAAAATTGTAACTCCACCTTACTGGTCTAATAGAGATTGCCGGAACCTGAGACTGTGGCTCTTAGACACCCTTTAAGCCTGGAACTCAACTCAATCTTGGGGATCAACTTTCAGTCGAACAACAGACAGGCCAATAAAGTGAATAATGAATAATAACACTGGGGAAGAATGTACTCCTCAGTAAAATCAGCCATACAACATGAAAAGGGCAGCATTGTCTCAAATCAAAGCTCAAAAGGCAGAAAGGGGCAGGAAAGAAAGTTGAATGGAAATAGGGAACCCAGAGAGAAAGTGGGAAGA
>NW_006921672.1:9588545-9598943 GCF_000298275.1 Orycteropus afer afer | reverse complement strand
TCATCCATATTATGTGGTGTTTTGCAGACTCTACATTATTCTTTAGTGCTGCATAGCATTCCAGTATGTGTATGTACCATAGTTTGGTCATCCACTCTTCCGCTGATGGGCACGTAGGTTGTTTCCATCTTTTTGCTATTGTAAATAGTGCTGTGATGAACATGAACGTGAATGTATCTGTTCCTATCCTGGCTCTCACCTCTCTAGGATATATACCTAGTAATGGGATTGCTGGGTCAAATGGTATCTCCAATTCCAACTTTCTAAGGAATCGCTATATTGCTTTCCACAGTGGTTGTGTCACTTCACAGTCACACAAGCAGTGTATGGAGAGTTCCAGTCTCTCCACATCCCCACCAGCATTTGTTATTTTCTGTCTCATTGAACCTTACCATCAGTACGGGGGTGAGATGGTATTGTTGTTTTGATTTAAAATGTGTATAAATTCTTGAACGGAAAACTAACTTGCTCTGTAAACTTTCACCCAAACCATAATAATTAAAAAGGGGGGGGGGGACAAAGTCAAAGCCATACACACACATGCACATACACACACACACCACAAAACCTTGAACCATTAATTTATATTCCCAGCAAGATGCAGCATCAGATCAAAGACTGAATTATCTGGCCTTGAGTTTCCACTGCTTTCTAGGGTTTTTATTTTCTTTCTTTTAGGTTCAGAATGTGTTGCTTAAAAAAAAAAAAAAAAGAACTCTACCCCCTTTATGTTATTATGTGCTGTCAAGCCGTACCCGACTCATAGCGACCCCTCCTTGGGTTTCCGAGGCAGTATCACTACGGAAGTAGATTGCCCCATCTTCCCTCTGAGGAGTGGCTGGTGGGTTTGAACCGCCAGCCTTCTGGTTAGCAGTCAAGTGCCTTAGGCACTATGCTACCAGAGCTACCCCCTAGAGGGGGAAATTGATATTAGCTTGGTATTTATGTCCCTGAAGTACCTCAATTATGTTGTCCCAAGTTAGAATTTCTCCAGTCACTGGAATAATGTATATTTATATCAGGCAATGATTGGAATTTCTAATGAAATATTTAACCAAATCAATAACTACTTTCATAAAATTGCTGCTATTCCCAGGAGACTTTTTCCTCCTTAGAATACCTGATCAAATATAAAAGAATAAGAGACAACAATTTCTTACAGAGCAATCAGGTAGTCCCTGTTTAACCAATCACACTTTTTGGTTAACCAAAAAGAGAAAGAGGAAGGGGAGTAGCAGTTGCCCATGTGAATGAAGGAGACCCAGTGGATATAATGTAATTTGACTTTCTGAAGTCTTTGTCCAGATTTCACAACTAAAATTATTAAAATAATTGATTCCCTGCACTGATAGATTAGGTCATTCTTCATAAACATTTACTCTCTCCCCTTCCCACCTCCCTGGGGGAAGTAAGTATCCTGTCCTACTCCATGACTGTAGGCTTTGCCATGTGACTTGATTTGGTCATCAGAATGTTTAAAAGCATGACTCAAGCAAAGGTGTGAAATGTGTTTTCATGATTGGGATTGCTCCCTTGCTTCTACCGTCAGAAGTAGGGTTCCCAGATAAAATACAGAATATATGCAATATTTGGAACATACTTATACTAAAAAATTCTTGGTTGTTTATCTGAAATTCAAATTTAACTGGGTGGCATGGGATCACCATAAATCAATTCTACAGCAATGGGTTTGGGTTTTGGGGTTTTAAAAAAATCTGACAAGCCAAATTCAGAAAGAAACACAAACTAACCCATGGCTAGAAGCCAGTCCCTGCCTTGATCAGTCAAGTCCCAACTCATCTGCAGATACGTAAAGAACTAAATGTGTTGTGTGGTATGGCATTGACAGCTTGTGGCTGTTTTTTTATGCAGCAGTAGCTGACTTATTCATTTATTCATGACAGCAATGAGAAACTAGTTTGACTTTTTCATAATCCAAAACCAAAAAAAACAAACCCACTACCGTTGAGTAGATTCCGACTCATACTGACTCCCGTTGGGTTTCCCAGGTGGTAAATCTTTACCGAAGTAGATTGCCCAGTCTTGCTTCCCTGGTGTGGCTGATGGGTTTGAACCATCAACCTTCTGGTTAGTAGTCAGATGCCTTAGACACTATGCTACCAAAGCTCCTTTTCATAACCCATGGTACATATAAATACATTTCCCACCTCTGGGGTTTCTAGGGAAGCTTTTGTCCCATGTATAGTATGTGCTGGCATGTGGGGCAGGGATTTGCATAACTGCATAAACAGAAGAAAGTTCTTCGGCAACATATTGCAATCTTGAGAGGTTATTGTATGAAGTGGTGCATCCTGAGAAGTGATGGTCCAAAACTTTTGTATCTTTGGGCTTCTATATAGTAAGATAAGGCTTGTAAGTATATTTACAGATTCCTGTGTGCTTTTGGGAAGGTGCAGTGTTCAGATTAGGTAACATTCAAGTGAATATTTTTTTCCATGCCTCATTCCACGTATCCCACCACCAGAGTCCATTGGGACACATGTGCCCCCCACAAAAATACCTAACAAAAATTTTTAAACATTCAGTGATTCATCATGAATTCTGTTAGTGAAAAAATAACACTATATCTACAAAATCTTACAAACAAAAAATAATTTGGTAATGAAAGGGTTATCAATATACCAATTAGGGCACAAAAGACAAGCATATACTTTTCAGTAAAGAAAAGAAAAATAGGAGAGTGCCCAAGAGTCTGTGGCAGGGTTGAATATATTTTAAATTTTAATAAACTTTCTAGAAGCTATAGGTTAATAAATTTCTAGGTTTATAGATAAAATTAAGCTCTTGTGGACAATATAAAGTGAATCTGTTCATGTTAAATTATTATTAAGTTTTATAAGCATATTTGTTGAAAACACAGGCTTAAGAGTAGACATGCTTGGGTTAGAACCCAAAACTTGTTATTTAATTGCTGTGAGACCTTGAGCAAATTACTTAATGTCTCTAACCTTCAGATTCCTCCTCAATAAAATGGGGAGAATATTAACTACCTCAATTGATTGTTAGGATTATTAATAAAACCAAAAAAACACACTTATCGCTGTTGAGTCGGATCCGACTTGTAGCGATCCCTCCTTGGGTTTCCAAGGCAGTATCACTATGGAAGTAGATTGCCCAACCTTCCTTCTGAGGAGTGGCTCGTGGTTCAAACCCACCAGCCACTCCTCAGAAGGATTAGCAACCAAATGCCTTAGGCACTACACTACCAGAGCTCCTAGAATGATTAATAAGGTAAGATAAGTGAAGTAGCATCCTGGAGGATACCACAGCAATAAATGGTAACTTAAAGCTCTTACACTCTCTTACAGGAGCTCTGATAGCATAGTCCCTAGGGCACTTGACTGCTAACCAGAAGGCTGGGAGTTCAAATCCACCAGCCACTCCTCAGAAGAAAGGTTGGGCAATCTACTTCCATAGTGATACTGCCTTGGAAACCCAAGGAGGAGTCATTATGAGTCGGGGCCGACTCGATGGCAAATAACAACAAAGTTCTTACATAGAAGACAGAAAACTGGCATCCAGCATCAACTAATGACATAGGACTTTCAGAAGGAATTGTTATAATCTGTTTTTAGAAAAAAAAATTAGTGTAAGCTTCCAGTGACAGCTAGTCAGAAAAGAAGCAAGGATTCCTTGTAAATCTATGATAGATGACATCAGCTCAAAGGACTGCTTAGACCAAAAATGTCCACAGAAAGTTGGTTACAAATAAAAAAGCTCTTTGGAAACAAGTGAAAAAAAAATGTATATTTATACCAAATCATAATATGACCTTGCCTAGAATATTATATGTAAGTCTAGACACATTATCTCAGGGAATGATTTAGTCTGTACAGTCAAAATCAACCAAAATGATAGAGAAGACAAATAAGAACCTTGGCAAGAGGAATGATACAGAATCACATCGATGGAATCTTCTGTTATTTCCAAAGCAAAAAAGATGGAATTAACAAACAAAAAGAAGAAGAAAGGAAAAAAAGATGGGATTAATTCTCCTGTGATAACAACAAAAACGTGTGCCCTTGAGGCTCTTTCAAGATTATCTGTCTTTAGGGCAGTTTCCCAAATCACTTTTAATGATGCTGTTGAATTTAAAGAAGTAATTTGCTACTTGCTTTAAGACTTGAGACATTCTCTCCCTCATCTAAAGACCATGGTTTACTGAGCCCAACAAACAAACTCAGTAGAAGCTGCTTGCTGATGCATGAGAAGACCTGGATCCTAGATCTCATTCTGGGACCTTAGTATGTGACCACGGGGAACTCTCATGTCCTGTTCTGTAAAATGAAGGGAAAGGACTATATATGCTCTATAGTACCTACCAGATTCTACAAGTGCAATGACTAATACCCCAAAATTATAAGAAGCAAAATTGCCATGGGTCTTTAATGAGGGTTTTACAATCAAGACAGAAGTGGAGTTTGGCTTGGAGGGATGAGGAGGGCATTCCAGGTGAGTGAAGAGATGTAAACAAACCATCAGGGCAGCAAAGCCCAGGATCTATTCAAGGGAGAGTGACTAAACCAGTTTGGCAGGATCACAGGGTTCCCATACTGCCCCTCCTCATATGAAAAACCACAAATCTGCCTTTGAATGACTCCTTGAAGGAGACTTCTGGGAAGCAGATGAGTGTGGTCCGCAACAGAGTGATGTTATTAACCTTTTACTGTCATATGTGTGTGTATGAATAAGACAAGTCACTGCTTGCATGGTAATTAGGAAAGTCTTTGAAGTTAAGGAATAAAATTCTAACTTCAGGGCTATTCTAATTTAGAAAACACATTCTTTCCTCCTTTGTAAGTTAAGGGTAAATTCATTAGAATCCAATGCAATGGCTAAGTTTTGCTGAAAATAAACAATATTGGAAAAGGAAGGAATATTTGTGGTGTGTGTACTTGTGTGAGTGGATGAGAAGAGGGGTAATCACAACACCATTAGTCAGTGCTAAATTCTCACTTGATTGGCCAGAAGATGAACAAGGAATGACCTGTGTTCTGGGGTCATCAGCACCTGGCCAGGGTATAAAAAGGGCCCAGAGGGAAAGGAAGACATCACACCTGAGAAAACCTACCTGCTCTTTACAGCCTCACCCCACACCAGCCCACACCCACCATGACCGGCTCCTGCTGCGGCTCCACCTCCTGCCAGCCCTGCTGCCCCCAAGACCCCTGCTCCTCTCGCCCTGTGTCCTTCCAGACCACCGTGTGCCGCCCCGTGACCTGCGTGCCACGCTACACACGCACCATCTGCGAGCCCAGCCGCAAGCCCATCTGCTGTGACCCGTGCAGCCTGCAGGAAGGCTGCTGCCGGCCCATCACGTGCTGCCCCTCGTCGTGCACGTCCGTGGTCTGCAGGCCCTGCTGCTGGGCCACCACCTGCTGCCAGCCCATCTCTGTGCAGTCCCCCTGCTGCCGGCCCCCCTGCTGCCAGCCTGCCCCCTGCAGCACCGTCTGCAGGCCCTCCTGCTGCTGCTGAGACTTCACTGTCCCCACAGAGCAACACCCTAGAGCTCAAGCACCTTTGCTGCATCAACAGGTGACAATCCTCATCTTTACATTCTCCCATCTGGATACAGTCTAACACATAATCAGATGGCCATGACCATCCTCAAACAAATTCCCTGGTGTCTACATTAGCAAAAATCATCTTTGATGGTAAATCCACCTTTAAAAGTCCTCAGAGTGGACTTTGAAAACCCATCTTAAATTCCAGAGGCCACTCAAACCCTCGCCATCATCTTCTGTAACATGTTGCTCACTTGTTTTCAATAAACTGATTTTTACTGGCATAACAAACCACACTGGTACCTGATTCATTCATTAGTGCGTGTTTATCAGCCTACACAGATGAGCGTGTTTTTAGAATCTGTACAAGGTAACCAAAGCTTCACCTAAGCAAAACCTTATCCATAGACCTGGAGAAATTCCATTCATTCAGTCACTCAGTAACTATTTCTCAAGGGATCTTCAATGGACAGGTGCTGTCAATTACTGCTGAGTAGGCCACATCCCTTGCATGCAAGCAGCACACAGTCTAATGGGCTAGACAACTATGTCAACTCAAAAATTAGTGAAGGGGGCAAAAGGAGTGGGAGTAGCATATGCCAAGCCTAGAAGACAGAGCGTGGCTTTTGATGGTAAAGCAGCAACCACAGCTCTTCTCTCATCTTCCAACCTCATTTCTTAGAGCACACTTTTTCCAAGTGTGGCCCACAGATCACCCATATCAGAATCTCCTAGAATCCCTATTAAAAATGCAAATTCTTAGGCCCCAACCCAAACTGACTGAATCAGAATCTCTAGAAGTGGAGCTCCAGAATGTGAATATTTTGTTATCACTTTCAGGAGATCTCATGAACGGTAGAGTTTCAGAATCACTTCCTTGGGAGAAGCTCCTCTGGAACCTAAAATCATGGCCCTAAAAGCTTTCCAGGGAGCTCTGGTGGTCTAGTGCCTAAGGCACTTGATTGCTAACCAGAAAGCTGGCCATTCAAACCCACCAGCCACTCCTCGGAAGGAAGATGGGGCAATCTACTTCCATACTGATACTGCCTCAGAAACCCAAGGAGGGGTCGCTATGAGTCAAGTCTGACTCGACAGCACACAACAACAACAACAAAAGCTTTCCAAGCATAACAGATACTAAATTTCAGTACTTTTCTCCCTTCCTCTACAGCAAGAATGGAAGGAATACATTTACCCTAATAAGTCATCCTCCTGCTCTTTTCCCCTCAACCTTCCCCATCCCCATCTCTGACTCATGATTTGAGAATATTTTAAAGATTACTTCTGAGAATAAGTTCTCCAGGCAATGTATATTGTGTTTTCAAAAGTTTGCTTTTTTAAAAAAATTTTCTTAACACCCAGTGATTCTCACACTGGTTCCTAACAAAACACAACGCATGAAATTATTAAGATGAGGGCCTGGCTCACCATCACAGGAGGTCACCATTACTATGTTCTTCTGTCTAACCATAAACATCCCACAATTTCTTATGATTGTGGTTTACATTTATTGGTTCCCATTCTGGTGATTATGCTCTTACAGAACTTTTGGAATTTGAATAATGGGACTAAAAAAGCATGAGATGAAGACCAGGGACACACCTCCTGCCCAAAGAGCTCAGGTCTCTCAATGTGCAACAGCAAGCAAAGCCATATAGCAGAGTGTATAAAAAGTGATCACACAAAACCAAACACATGTTGAAGATAAAGTTGGTCTGAAGATCATCAGCAACCCTCAGAAAATATTATTTTTAAACTACCTTCCAACGCTAAATTCACTTTCTATACCCATATTTTCCTAGCTATGGCTAATAATAATAATAATAATAAAAGATTGTTTTACCAGTCACCAGCTTATGTCATAATTCTACCTTCAGCCAACAAACCAAAGCATCTACTTGGGAAAGATATTTTCTCCTATGTCTATCCTAGAAAGCAAGAAATATTCCAACTTCAATTTTATTTCCAAGGCCATACTCAGAGGAAGGGAATAAATAAATAACAAATAATAAAGACCCTCATTTAGTTTAACCTCACTGTCCCCTGACAGGTTTTTCTCCCTTAATTGTTTTACCTGCCTTTGTTCCATCTTCTTGAAATTTATGATCACCTTGTGGACAGGAAATCATTCAAAATTTATTTTGTATTTCCCTCTCCACACCAAATAATATAGCACTGTTTACATTGTAAGGATCTCATAAATGATTGTGAGTTATGGGCCAAGCCATTTTACTAAATGAAATTCACTCCCATGGGTTTGGTGATTATTTCCCTATAAAGGAAATAAAGAAATATGCTTCACAGATGGCTCTGGGCCATCTTTTCCATAGCAGAATTGTTCACATCTCTTTTTTTATGAGCCATTTTTGGTTTGTTTGTTTGTTTCTAAAAATCTTGTTTCATCACAACATCAATCAGAAGCCAGACCTATGACTTCATGAACATGATAGCCTAACTCTTAGTCATGGAAGGTGAACAGGAGGCAAGTATGATGGTGTCACGCACTGGATTCTTCAAACTTTAACCTGACATAACATGGAAAGGTTGGCTGTAGAATGAGTAATTTTTCTGATGATATAAACTATCAAGTATTCATCTCAAGGGAAAAAGCAGACAAGAAAGAAAGGAAAGCATTCTTCAGTGGCGTTGGAACTGCCATCTCAGCAACTGGATCCACCAATCCCAAGGGTCATTTCAATGGGCAACCACAACTCCAGGAAGTGACCTTGTGTCCTGGGGTCATCAGCTCCTGGTCAGGGTATATAAAGGGCCCAGAGGGAGAGGAAGACATTCACACCTGAGAAAACCTACCTGCTCTTTACAGCCTCACCCACACCAGCCCACACCCACCATGACCGGCTCCTGCTGCGGCTCCACCTCCTGCCAGCCCTGCTGCCCCCAAGACCCCTGCTCCTCTCGCCCTGTGTCCTTCCAGACCACCGTGTGCCGCCCCGTGACCTGCGTGCCACGCTACACACGCACCATCTGCGAGCCCAGCCGCAAGCCCATCTGCTGTGACCCGTGCAGCCTGCAGGAAGGCTGCTGCCGGCCCATCACGTGCTGCCCCTCGTCGTGCACGTCCGTGGTCTGCAGGCCCTGCTGCTGGGCCACCACCTGCTGCCAGCCCATCTCTGTGCAGTCCCCCTGCTGCCGGCCCCCCTGCTGCCAGCCTGCCCCCTGCAGCACCGTCTGCAGGCCCTCCTGCTGCTGCTGAGTAGCTCAGCACCGAGTATTCCACGAGGTGTGCAGAAGCAACACTTCCCACTCCTGTTGGACCAGATGAGAGAAACCATCTTCACAACCTCCATGCTGTTCAACAGCTAATTCAATAGTAACTACTGCCTGTCCGTTTTCCACACAATTATGCCACTAATCCTGAACCTCTCTGACAATCTTTAGAAAATTTCATGATTCATCAGTTGCATTCCTGGCTCAAAAAATGAATATGTGAAGATCAAAGCTGCTCTTGAACGGGGCTTTATCACAGCGACTCTCCAGCATTTCCTCACTGTGAGGGTTCTTAGATTGGATATTTTTCCAAGATATGTTTTATGCTGTTCTTTGCATGTTTAAATAATAAATAAAATTTTATTTCTGGGGAAGCAAATGCATTTCTTCTTTTCGTTTATTCATCTCTAAATGTTCATTTTTAAACTTAAGTGATG
This sequence comes from Orycteropus afer afer, assembly GCF_000298275.1. Classification (NCBI taxonomy): domain Eukaryota; kingdom Metazoa; phylum Chordata; class Mammalia; order Tubulidentata; family Orycteropodidae; genus Orycteropus; species Orycteropus afer. Next base: position 9,589,753 of record NW_006921672.1, on the reverse strand, counting down.
GTATACAGAAGCAGAATAGCCAAAGTAAGAAGGATTTTCCAAGGACCACTTTTGGAGCTTTAAATCAAGAAAAGTTTGGGTGCCAGCTTTGTAATTCTAATAGCATTTGACATAATTCAGGCAATCTCATGTGAAGCATCTTCATATTTCAAGTCACAGGCTTTACAGTGGTGCTGACCAAATGGTGAGACTACAGCAGATCTCTGATCATTAACTAACACACACACACTGAGAAGTGGGAGGAAGCCTAAGTTGAGACTCCTGCTTCTCCAATCTAGAAGACTGTGCAGGGACTGATGTCCAGCTAGTATCTTGGTTTCTCTGCCTGCTGAACACCCCATGGTGGAAGAACCACTATCCCATCTCCTCCACGGCTCCTTCCATCACTACCATGACCTATTCTGATTCTAACAGAGCCACTGCCACTGAGAAGAGAGGGAGAAACGTAGGCCTGCTTAGAACCAATATCATTTCAAACTCTAAACACATTTTACTACTGAAACAATGCCAGCGTGGTGGAAATAGTGCTAACATTAATCTACACTGGAAACATTTTCATTCTTGTCATTAAGCACTCTGAGGCTGGTCAGGAAAACGCATCACAGTTGTTTGTCTGAGAAATGTGTTTTGTGTTCTAAATATATGACTTCAAAGAGTGTTTTGGAATGTGTTGTTTGTAGGCTTGGGAATACCAACTTAGGCCCTGAAAAGCATCAGGCAAAGCAAGTTTTGTTAGGGCAAAGATCTTGACTGATTTTGTTCACTGCTGGATCTCCTGCTGATCTGTACAATATTTAGCACATAATAAATAATCAGTAGTTATTTGTTGAATGATTGGATGAATAAATTCTAAAGGGGCTAGGAGAAAGGAAGACATCATCATCCCACCCCAGTTCTCTGCTCACTCTGGACATGTGCATTCTTCCAGTAAAACAATGAAAAAAATGCATTTTTCTAGAAATGAAAAAAAAAAAAAAAACTTCCCATCAAGAAGTCCATTAACTGGATTAAATGCACTACTCAAGAGACGGAGAGTTGCAGAGTGGATAAGAAAACACAACCCATCAATATGCTGCCTACAAGAGACACACCTTAGGGATAAAGACAAAAATAGATTAAAAATCAAAGGTTGGAAAAAGATATATCAAGCAAATGGCAACTGTAAGAGAGCAGGAGTGGCAATATTAATTTCTGATCAAATTGACTTT
>NW_006921672.1:9558555-9584255 GCF_000298275.1 Orycteropus afer afer | reverse complement strand
TTCCCTTTTCTTTGTTGAAGAGGGTCTGTGCAATTCTTCTGCCTAGTCTGCCATCTTGCCCCGCCTCCCACATGTTCTTTTTAAAAATAATATTTCATTGTGTTTTTGGTGAAAGTTTACACAGCCAAGTTAGGTTCAGATTTGACAATTTCCACACAAATTGATCAGTGACATCAGTTACATTTTTCACATTGAGTCAACATTCTCTTTAATTGTGTTCTGGTTGTATCATTTCCAGTACTCTAGTTTCCCTATCCCCTTATCTTCTAATCTTTGCTTTTAATTAAATGTTGACCCTTTGGACTCATACAGATGGTTTTTTAGTAGAGCACCAACCTAAAAGATGATGTCCTTTATTTTGTGTGTCACTCTTGGTGTTAAAAGGTGATCTCAGGGAATAGCTTTTATACAAAATTTAGAGTATCTCAGGGCAAGTGTCAGAGAGTCCTCAGGGCACAGGTGGTCCAGTTAGTCTGGACTTTTTTAAGAATTTGAGTTTTGCTCTGAAATTTTCTCCCATTCTAACTGGGCTCATCTATTGTCCCCTGGTCAGATCGGTCAGCCCAAGTATAATCTAGTTTTGGTTGTAGGGTAGTTTCCATAAGCTCTTGATGACCATTTTTAAAAATTCTCCAATCTGTTTGCTTCCTCTCAGAATGGTCCTTGTTAGCCTTCTAGAGACTTTCTCATCTTACAGTATTTTCTCAGATAAAGAGTGTTTTGCTTTTTCACAAGCTCACCATTGCCACTGGATCTGTTTCCACAGTAACTCCACGGAATGGTTATCTCAGTGGCTGGTGCAGTTCCAGGAGCAATGAAAAGGACTGAGCAAGAGACATGACAATAAAAAGACTTAAGCTTGATCCTTCACACATCTAGAAGAACAGACTTGCTTGTAAAGAAAAAAGCCAGAGCCATGTAAAATCTGGAGGCAGAGGCTACAAAAAGGTTGAGTAACATAACTTCCTACAGGCCCTGACAGTGTGAAATAGGAAATCGCAATTGGTTTGGTAAGCAGAAATGGACTCAGGCATAATGCGTGAGGAGCAGCTGCAGCAAGAGATACTTTGGAGATGGGCAAGGCAGGGCAAGAGACAGCTTCAGCTGGAATCACTACCTGGGAGTTTTGTTATGCTGATAGACTGCAAACTTGGCTTCAAAGGTCCTTCTTCACCTATTGGTGGCTTTGTTCATTGTGCCTCATTGTCCCTTCACTTATGTTCAACTGTAAGACTATCTCCTTATACAGGTTGTGTGGGAAGTAATTCTTCCAATTCCTAAGGATATTATTAGGACACAGAGTCCTTTTAGATGGCTCAAAAAATTAACCTTCACATAAATAACTACTGTTTGAAAAAAACTAATTTCACTGATAAAATTCCTAAAGATTCTTTAAATAGACATTCTTTAAGGACAGGGAATATGATACTACCTAATTTTTCAGCTCCCAAGGAGGGGTCGCTATGAGTCAGGTCCAACTCCAGGGCTTTCAAAAATGTAATTTTCCCCCAAGTGATTCCAGAATGAGTATTAGCTCCAATACTAACTAGGAGTAAAAATGTATATACTTACTTCCTTTAGCGTGATGCTTAGAACATAGTTAGAGCTCAATAATATTGACCATTATGAAGATTATAAATAATGAAACTTATCCTGGTTTGGAAAAATATAATGGAAATCAATGAATGTATATCTAAGACAAATACCACGGCTGACATTGGCCCACTAACTCCAAAAACTGGGTTGGAATACTCTTTATCAACAATCTATGCCTTTTAAACTACTTATGTAGAATTATTCTTGACAGGTTTTGCCCAGGAAGCTTAGCAGCAGAGAAATACTTATAATTTGGGAAATCACTTCCACTGTTCCTAAGTAAAGGAGCCCTGGTGGTGCAGGGTTAAGCACTCAGCTGCTAACCAAAAGGTGAGTGGTTCAAACCCACCAGCCTTCTCCACTGGAGAAAGATGAGGCACTCTGCTTCCCTCAAGATTTACAGCTTGGGAAACCCTATGGGGGCAGTCCTATAGGATTGCTATGAGTCGGAACCGACTCAGTGACAATGGGTTTAATTTTGGTTTGGTTTCTAAGTAATTCTAGCAGCATGACAGCTACTTTATGCTATCAAAACATTAACTGGCACAAGCATCGCTGAATTATAAAGATAATTGGAGGCTTTGAAATTAGGGTCATTAAATTCATATTTGAACCATAAATAGCAAAGCATAATGGGTCTCCATTTAATAAGGAAAACAAATGGCCTTTTATGAATACCTATGCAACTAAAAAATGTCTAGAGAACTTAGTAACCTGACAGGGCCATTTCAGAATAAACAAAGACAAGGAAGTGAGCTTGTGTCCTAGGATCATCAGCACCTGGCCAGGGTATAAAAAGGGCCCAGAGGGAGAGGAAGACATTCACACCTGAGAAAACCTATCTGCTCTCTACAGCCTCACCCACACCAGCCCACACCCACCATGACCGGCTCCTGCTGCGGCTCCACCTCCTGCCAGCCCTGCTGCCCCCAAGACCCCTGCTCCTCTCGCCCTGTGTCCTTCCAGACCACCGTGTGCCGCCCCGTGACCTGCGTGCCACGCTACACACGCACCATCTGCGAGCCCAGCCGCAAGCCCATCTGCTGTGACCCGTGCAGCCTGCAGGAAGGCTGCTGCCGGCCCATCACGTGCTGCCCCTCGTCGTGCACGTCCGTGGTCTGCAGGCCCTGCTGCTGGGCCACCACCTGCTGTCAGCCCATCTCTGTGCAGTCCCCCTGCTGCCGGCCCCCCTGCTGCCAGCCTGCCCCCTGCAGCACCGTCTGCAGGCCCTCCTGCTGCTGCTGAGCAGCCCGTCATTACTAAGGGCTCCCTAGCGCTTGCAGAGGCCATCCTGCATCCCCCACAGCGTCAACGCAGAACAACATGCATTTTCTTGAGCAGTCCGTTCCTCATCTCCTCAAACCAGGAGTATATAGTCTGCACTATATACTGAAGACATCTTCTCTCATTAACTACGAATGAACAATACTCTATCCTCCATATACTCTCAGGATGCCAGTCTCACTCCTCTATCATGTTGTCTGTTTCTAATAAACTCCCAGCATAGAAGTCATGGTCTTTGTGGTCTTTCCTTTAACTAAATTCTGTCTGCTGCTTGGCCCGGAGATAGTCAAATAAACAGGCAGAATAGTCCTCTGAAGTGTTGTGCTCTGAAATAACATAAATTTTGACTTTTTTTTTTTTTTTTTTTACTATCACTGTAAATGGCATTTATAGAGCACACTAGCACAGGAAGGTGATCATGACCACATCTTCATCTCATATAGGCACAATCCCAGGCACTTGTCAAACACCTGAGTAATGTCCTTCAACAATGAACACATCACGAGGCTGCCTCTGGGTTGATACCTATATTTCCATTCTGATGGACTGTCTCCTGATCTGACAACTGTCAGTCCATCATAGAAAGCACAGTGGAAGGATAAGAAGCCCTCTCTAGGTGGAAGGATACTTAGATGAGATCTAGCCAATCATTTCTGCTTTTGATGTAGAAGAAAAATGACTAATGAAAGATTAAATAATTTACTATGATTTTTGATGTTCAGAACCCAGAACATAAATGTGAGCCTCTTGCCATTTAGGTCTTTGAGTCCAACCTTCCTTTCTGTATTGTAGGAGACATGTGAAAATGCTCAAAGTAATTGTGCTCTGTTCTCTTTTGTACCCAACTGTAACTGCTAGTTCAGATACTTAAAAAAAAAAAAAAAAAAAACCTCACTGCCATCGAGTCGGTCCTGACTCATAAGGACACCCCCCCCTTGGGTTTCCAAGGCAGTATCTCTACAGAAGTAGATTGCCCAGTCTTCCTTCTGAGGAGTGGCTGCTGGGTTTGAACCACCAGCCTTCCAGCTAGCAGTCAAATGCCTTAGGCACTACGCCACCAGAGTTCAGATACTATACTCCCTTTCATGTGTTACAGATGTGATTATTAGTTAAAATGTTCTTCCCAATGCTAACTCTTTTTGCTGTTGTTGTTTTTGAATTGTTATTTGGATGAAGGCTGACAGAGCAAATTGGTTTTCCATTCAACAATTCCTACACGTTATGTTTTGTGACATGCATTGTAATCTGCACAATGTAAAGCACTCTTTCACTTCCTCGCTGGGTTTGTCATTTCCCTTAGTCCTTCTTTTATATTCCTTTATGTCTTCTAAGCTTTGTCCCTGGGCAAAAGCTGCCCTTTTGATCTCGTACAGTTGATTGTTCTAATAACTGCCTACTCCCTGGTATTTGTATCCATATTTGTACCCATTCCAAAGAAAGGTGATCCCACAGAATGTGGAAACTATTGAACAATATTATTAATATCACATGCAAATAAGATCTTACTGAACATAATTAAAAAATGGTTGCAGCAATATATTGACAGAGAAATTCCAGAGGTACAAGCTGGATTCAGAAGAGGACATGGAACAAGGGATATCATAGCTGCTGTCAGATAGACCCTGGCTCAAAGCAAAGAATACCAGAAAGATGTTTACTTGTGTGTTTTATTGACTATGCAAAAGCATTTGATTGTGTGGATCATACAAATTGTGGATAACATTGAGAAGAACGGTAATTCCAGAACTCTTGATTGTGCTCATGAGGAACTTGTACATTGACCAGGAGGCTGTTGTTCGAACAGAAAAAGGAGACACTGAATGATTTAAAATCAAGAAGGGAGTGTATCGGGGTTGTATCCTTTCACCATACTTATTCAAACTATATGCTAAGCAAATAATCCAAGAAGCTGCACTATATGAAGAAGAACGTGACATCAAGATTGGAGGAAGAATCATTAACAACCTGCAATACACTGACTACACAACTTTGCTTGCTGAAAGTGAGGATGACTTGAGGCACTGATTGATGAAGATTGAAGAATACACTCTGCAGTATGGATTACATCTCAATATAAAGAAAACAAAAATCCTCACAACTGGACCTATAAGCAGCATCACCATAAATGGAAAAAAGATTGAAGTTGTCAAAGACGTCACATTGCTTGGTTCTACAATCGATGCCAATGGAAGCAGCAGTCAAGACATTAGATGACATATAGCACTGGGCAAGTTGGCTGCAAGGGACCTCTTTCAAGTGCTGAGGAACAAGGATGTCTCCTTGAAGACTAAGGTGCGTCTGACAGAAGCCATGATATTTTCATTCACCTCGTATGCATGTGAGAGCTGGACAATGAATAAGGAAGACTGAAGAAGAACTGATGCTTTTGAGTTGTGGTGCTGGCGAAGAATGCTGAAAGTACTGTGGACTGCTAAAAGAACTACCAGATCTGTCTTGGAGAAAGTGCACCTGGAATGCTCCTTGGAAGCAAGAATGGCCAGACTTCGTCTCACCTTCTTTGGTCATGTTGTCACAAGGGACCATTCCCTGGAGAAGGATGTCATGCTTGGTAAGGTGGAGGGTAGACGAAAGAGGGGAAGGCCCTCAATGAGATGGATTGACACAGTGGCTGCGACAATGGGCTCAAGTATAGCAAGGATCATGGAGCTGGTGAGAGATCAGGCTTCTATAAATATAGGAGACATGTAAAAGAAAAAAAAAACAGTAAAAGTAGTAAAAAAAAAAAAAAGTAAACCTATTAGGAAAACAACATGCAATTGTCCACGGCATTTATTTAAAGGAAAAAAAAAATGTAAATCTTTTTTGCATGTATATATGTGTTGATGGGAGCTCTGGTGACATAGTGCCTAAGGCACTTGACTGCTAACCAAAAGGCTGGCAGTTCAAACCCACCTGCCACTCCTTGGAAGGAAGCTTAGGGGATCTATTTCCGTAGTGATACTGCCTCGGAAACCCAAGGAGGGGTGGCTATGAGACAGGTCCGACTCGACGGCACATAACAACTTATGTGTTGATGTGTTGGCCCTTCTAAAATCAAACTTCAGAGTTTATGAGGCACCAATGTAACATGACCTTTTAAAACAGACTTAGCCATTTAACAAATACAGGTCACAAAGTGCCAGGCACTGTTCTTAGTACTTGATGAATACCAGCTCATTTACTCCTAACAACAACCCTGAGAAATACGTGCTATTATTATGTCCCACAGCCACAGGGCCAGTAAGTGGCAAAGCTTTAAATGAGTGTTGCCTGGTTTTAAGATAAATGGCATCAGAAAATAGCATATGACTTGCCACCAGAGTCAAACCACAGAGCCATGCTCTCACGACCGTGTCATGATTTACTAAACATAACCCATATGTTCTCTGCCTGAAAATCATGTTTGGATGTGGCATGGTGATGAATGACTTAGAGTAAACAGACATTAAAAGAGCTTACTAAGGGAATCATGGACTCTCTATCTTCGTAGATCTTTATAAAGGCAAGAAAAAAAATCTCTTTGAAATAACTTTAGGTAAGAAGTGTTTGGAGTAGAAAACTTAAGCTTCTTAACTTGAAAAGTTTTATGTATCTTCCCAAGAGGCTCCCATTGCACAAACCAACCATAAAGACCCACATGATTGATTATAAGATAATGTGCCAAGAACAAAAGCATAATATACAACTTCTGATCTAGGATACTATGATCACTCTGACAAATCACTTGTGTTGGTGAACAAGGGAAAGAACGTGAACTGTGAATGAGTTGATACGTTTCAGTGATGAGACTGCCCTTGGTTTTCCCCTCCTCTATTTGCCTAATTATGCCTCATAGATACAGCTTTTAGCTGCTGCATTTCATTCAGTCAATTTAACATTCCTTTTACCGTCTGAAATGATGTTTGGAATTCCAATGGGGAGTCTTTAGTCTTAGAGGCAAAGGCACATTGTTTTGAATCATGGAAATGATCCTAAAGTGATCTAAAACCTGTTCAAGTGAGTAAGAGGAAGGGTAAAGCTGAAAAGTAATGAGTCTGTATTCCTCATATAATTCGTAAATTGTCTCTGGTGATCCATCCTCACTAGCAGTGTCCATCACATTTCTAGCAGAGCTATAGAGCCTCCAAAAGCATTGCCCTGACCAGTGTATTGTCTGTGTTTGCAATGTTGGTGAATAATACCCTCCATCTTGACACTTTATAGACATAGCATCCATATCTAGGTATGATAGAAAAACAGTCCTGATGCAATCTTCATCATATACATGAAAGGTAACTATAAGAAAACTCATGTCTCAGAAATAAAATCAGCATCCTATCACCAAAAGGAGGAGCCCTGGTGACACAGTGGTTGAAGCGTTTGGCAGCTAACCAAAAGATTGGTGGTTTGAACCCACCAGTCACTCCTCAGGAGAAAGATGAGTTAGTCTGCTTCCATAAAGACTGACAGTCTTGGAAACCTTATGGGGCAGCTCTACTCTGTCCTCTAGTCACCAGGAGCTAGAACTGACTCAACGACAGTGGATTTGGAGTATGACCTAAAGTACCATCATTGCACACAGCCTGAGCTGGAGAAAATAAAAAATCCATGATCCTCTTGGATGCTTTACTACAATACTTACAGAAAATAAATTTTTGTCCTTCCCTTACAAATAATTACATGAGCTACTATCTATATAAAGCACATTAAGAGAACATTCTATTATATCAAGTGATATGCAGATGCTACCTCTGAAATCTACATGGAAAGACATATCTAATATCTGTCTGAGTGACATGTAGACACTTCCAAGGCATCTGTTGGAGCCAAGGATTGAATCTAGTCAGTGCTCTAGGCATCTCTAGATCTTTAAGGCTTGCAGTTCCCTTAGAAATATTTTGTCCAGGTTTAACTGTATGCCACCTACTCAAAATAAGAATCTAGAGCTACTCTCACATCAATGACTGTGCCTTCTTAGACTGTGATGATGAAGCATTGTATGAATACATAATATTTGGGTATAAAACAAGAGTTATTTAATGAGACCATGAGTATGTCATAAGCAATGTAACCATTAGTCAAAACAAAATTCTACTTAATTGCCTAAAAGACAAACAAGGGGAGTGACCTGCACCTGGCCAGGGTATATAAAGGGCCCAGAGGGAAAGGAAGACATTCACACCTGAGAAAACCTACCTGTTCTCTACAGCCTCACCCCACACCAGCCCACACCCACCATGACCGGCTCCTGCTGTGGCTCCACCTCCTGCCAGTCCTGCTCCTCTCGCCCTGTGTCCTTCCAGACCACCGTGTGCCGCCCCGTGACCTGTGTGCCACACTGTACACGCCCCATCTGTGAACCCAGCCGCAAGCCCATCTGCTGTGACCCGTGCAGCCTGCAGGAAGGCTGCTGCCGGCCCATCACGTGCTGCCCCTCGTCGTGCACGTCCGTGGTCTGCAGGCCCTGCTGCTGGGCCACCACCTGCTGCCAGCCCATCTTTGTGCAGTCCCCCTGCTGCCGGCCCCCCTGCTGCCAGCCTGCCCCCTGCAGCACCGTCTGCAGGCCCTCCTGCTGCTAAGCAAGGCACTGACTACCTAGAACAAGCAATATACCTTTTGAAAAAGTCATACTCCTATCTCTCCAACAAACCTCCTGCCTTGAGCCATCAAGACCTCTAACCAATCCAACTGTGAATGAAGACCCAGGACTCATAGCATCAGCTCAGCTATTAAGCCTGTAACCTTGAGCTGTTCCCAAGTCCTCATAATGGAAGTACCTTGTTTCTTCTGATGTTAGATCTTAGGTCTTGTGGCATGTTTATTTTCTAATAAACATTTCTTCTTTGGCCTAGCAAATGCAACTTCGGTTTTATTTACTTATTGTAATTTTTTTGTTAAATTTACACACAACAGAAATGTACTGATTGTCTACCCATCTGCATGTCACAGACTGTATGGCATATGAGAAGAAATGAAAATTGAGTTTAAAATACCTCATCACTAGGGAGCTTTTAGAAGGTTGAGTCAAATTCACAATAACGCTAGTAAAAAGTGGAGTGCTCTGTGGAGTGTCAACAGAGAAGTCACTATTGATTGGGAAGAATAAGAAAGATTGGAAGAAGAAGCTAGCATTGTGTAAGGGTTAAGATACTGGCACATGGATCTCAGGGGAATGACATTCTCAGCAGTGAACAAAGATATGGAGGAAAGGGACCATAATGGCTGTTCAGAGGACACTTTGGCTAGGAGTATTAGACATATGTAGATGCAAAAAGGGCATGAGGGTGGTGTTCTCTCACCTCCTCTACCTTCATGAGGGGGAGAGAGAAGGATCAACAGCACCAGCCCAGAGCTGATTCCCATTAACATAGAAGTCAGACATGCCACCACCCTCCAACCTTCTTATCAATTCTGACACCAACCATCTCTCCCATAGCACTACTTCTCTGCTGGGTTCCATTGCAATGGCTACACAGAAACAGACAATACTCATGATTATAGCATTTATTAGGTAAGCTACAGGTTACACTTCAGGCTCAGGAATGTTCAGGATACAATTCTTTTATCAGAACTGCCTCCCCATAGCCATGCACACAAGCACACAGACCTCTTTGGTCCTCGACCTCTCAGCCAGGCCTCTGCCCTACTCAGGCAAGTGTTACAAAGCTCTTTTAGCTCTGTCAATAGTTGCGTCTAGGGGCACCCCACTGTGCCAACAAGCCTCTTGCTCAAAGGCACTCAGCTTTCCCACTCTATGGTCCAGTAAGCCTGCCACTCTATCTCATGCAGTTCTCTTGGTTCTGCTGCCTCAGCTGCCACAGTCTCTCTGTCGTCATGTTGGTGCAGAGATCTTGGGTCCAAGGACATGCTCCACTCCCAGCTTTTCTCTCTTGATGGTTATGAAATTCCCACTTCCACCTCTGGAAAGGCTTATTTTAAACCTAGCAAAATTACAAAACCAACCAATTCCGGGAGGGGAGGGAATGCTGTTAGATAGATAGTGATAAATATTGATTTGGGTGAAGAGAAGGGCAATGTACCAAATGGGAGTGACCAATATGGCACCATTGAGGATGAGAAAGACATAGAGAGGTACATGGGAAGTGCAGACAACAAATATGAATCCTTTTGCATATACAGTACTGAGTTGTCAGTGAAGGCAAACAGGGGTATATGGACGGATAGATAGGCGGACAGGCTAAACAATTAGGTATGTCTAAATGGGGAGTGTATCCAAGATCATATATAGGGTTAGCAGAAAATGGTCCTATAAGTTTATGTGAGTGATCAGAATTTCCAGGTGTATAGTAGAGCTGACAAGGGGCAAGGTTATGGTCATTGCTTGGTCACAGCCAGCTACCCAGAGCGACCAAGTAGTTGATCCTGCGGGCTTGGGACCATAGTCGCAGGGGACATCAAGCTCAATTGGCATAACATACTATACAAAACATTGTTCCACCTCCTACTTTGGCGAGTAGCGACTGGGATCTTAAAAGCTAGCAAGCTGCCATCTAGATGCAACAATGGGTGTCTCCTCGTCAAGAAGAAAGAAGAAAACCAAATGAATGGAAACAATCAGTCCTAGCGACTGGTACACCATCTGATCTGCAACCTATACAACTATGAGACCAGAAGAACTAGATGGTGCCCAGCTACCACTGTCATCCACTTGGAAGGGATGTAGGAGATCCTGCATAGAGAGGGAGAACAATGTGGAACAAAACTCAAAATCATTTGGAGGCAAAAAAAAAAGAAGGTGGGGACCAGGTTTGCTGGTCCAATAGAGCCTGGTGAAACCACTGAGACTATGGCCCCTGGCTGCCCTTCAGGTCTGGAATTGAAACCACACCTGTGGTTTCCAGCCAAACAAAGTACAAGCAAGTGAGTAAAAATTTACCTCAAGTGGACACGCACCCTGGAGAGAACAATCATGGGAGAAGGAAGGGCTGCTATGCACAGGGAGACAGCTCAGGGCGCAGAAGAGTATGGAGGGATGAACACTGGGAAGAGGTAACTATGGGAAGGAAGTGGGAGGGGAGCTGTTGTATTGTAAATTTTGGTCAATGACATGAGACAAAGTATATGTGAACTGCTGTATGAAAAGTGAATTTACTCTGTAAATCTTCACCCAAATCAAAATAAAATTAAAAAAAAAACAAACAACCAATTCCCAACATTACAGTTCTATACACCTTATTTGCCTAGTCCCACCCACACAAGGGTGACGTGTACCTTATTCACATTATTAGCAAGCTATCGAATCCCTAAGGCACTTGACTGCTAACCAGAAGGCTGGCGGTTCAAACCCACCAGCCACTCCTCAGAAGGAAGATGGGGCAATCTACTTCCATAGTGATACTGCCTCAGAAACCCAAGGAAGGGGTCACTATGAGTCGGGTCCAACTCGATGGCACATAACAACAACAACATTGAATCCCACAAACACTTTACATCTGCATAGTCCCACCCAGTCACTTGGTGGGAGTCACAAAGACCATAGCCAGAACAGCCATATTAAGTAATGCACTGCACCACAGTACAGTGATAATGGAAGATAAGTTTGGAAAATGTGTGTGCCTTGGTATAATAAGCACCAAGAACCAAGGAACTGCTGAAAGCTTTGGGGCTGGGGAATAGCACAACAAGAGTTGGACATTGGGATGATTCCTATGGCAGCTGCATATATAGAGAGAAGGCCAAAGACTACTCATGTAACAACTGAGGAAGCCATTCCCCTTCTCTGAGTTATAAACAATATGGGCTAAATTAAGGTCATTGTTGTTTGTTGTTATGTGCCGTGGAGTCAAACCCAACTCATAGTGACCCCTCCTTGGGTTTCCAAGGCAGAATCACTACAGAAGTAGATTGCCTCATCTTCCTTCTGAGGAGTGGCTGGTGGGTTTGAACCACCAGCCTTCGGGTTAGCAGTCAAGTGCCTTAGGCACTATGCTACCAGAGCTCCTAAATTAAGGTAGTGGTGATGAAATAGAACAAAGAAGACAAGATGGGTGTGTATAGCAGACAGAGGTGCTCAGAAGCTGGTAACTGATTCAAATATGGGGAACAAGTGAAATGAGGCAAATGTGATGTGTATTGCAGTTCTGAGGAAATTTTTCTCAAAAATAACTTTTAATATATTTATTTATGCTTATTTACAATGTGTCTAAGATTACTAATCTGCAGTATATTCTGCTCAGCATCTAACATTTCTGAGCTATTATAAAATATATAATATATAAAATATATATTTTTTAAAAAAACATGAAGCAGTTTCACTTACACTAATTTATCCTAGAAGAGAGCAAGGCATAAAATAAAAAGAACTGGGCTATGAATGAGGGATAGGAGTTTTATACCTAGATCTTCTAGCTGAGTACTATATGATTGCAGCAAGTCATTTAACCTTAATAAAATGTAGCTATTTCCAGACTCAAGCTTATTATAACATTAACTGATACTGGGGGAAAGTTGAAAGTGGTTCACAGCAGAACATCAGTGATCTAATTTAGAACTTTGAGGCTGACTAGTTCTACATTCAACTCTTTTCCTTGATTAATCTCTCCTCTTGGTACTATACTGATCTGTGCACTAGAGTAAAATATGAGACAAGGAAATTGGATCTGGCTTTCTTCACAAGCTTTCAGTACTTTGTGTATAATATTGTTGTTATTATGTGCTGTCAAGTCGGACCCAACTCATAGCGACCCCTCCTTGGGTTTCTGAGGCTGTATCACTATGGAAGTAGATCACCCAACCTTCCTTCCGAGGAGTGGCTAGTGGGTTTGAACCACCAGCTTTCTGGTTAGCAGTCAAGTGCCTTAGGCACTATGCTACCAGAGCTCCCTTGTGTATAATAGGATTAAATAAACAGATAGTACTTATAATAAGAATCATCTCAACTCCCATGTCCATAAAATTAAGTGCTTGGACAAGATGATTTACTAAGTTCCTTTAATCTTCAATATTTGACAATTCTGTATAACCCCTTTTCAACCTTAAAAGTACAGTCATGGTTGCCATAAGAACATCTTTTTTTTTTTTTTAATTGGCGTGAATCATATTTCAATTTAATTCTGTCACTATCCAAATCCATACCGCAACCTCTTAAAAAGCTATGTGCTTCCATTCATGACTGGAAGAAAGAAAAAAAATCTCACCACATGCAGCAATAATATGTTCTTTTGGCCATTTTCTTTTTTATTTCCCCCATATAACCCCAAACTTCCAGTGGAGAAACATAACCTTTCTTTTGGAAACCACCAGGAATTATTTCAATTTTCATTTTACTGAAATTTATATTATCTCTTTGCTATTACACCTATTGAACTCTATTTGATCACCCATTTCCTAACCTTCTATTCAAGCACAATGATCGAGAAAATATTCCCTGGTTCTTGCTTCTTTTATTGTTTTTCTTTCATAAATTCCATTGTGATGCTCTTTTGTCTACTATTCTTTCATAGGACACATGGTATAGTAACATAAACATGACACAAACTGAAAATATATTCCACTTTTGAGCAATAAATACTGCCTAGATAATCCATATAAGAGTGATTTTTTTCTTTTCAAAGAGAAGTACCAGTTTCAGTTAAAATTTTAGTGATTTTTTTTCCAATTATTGATATGAATTTTAGTCCTTTTAAAAAATATGTGGTAACAGAATATCCACAGTGAAGAATGGAACAGATTTTGTACTACTAACTTCTTCCCAAGTGTTAAATGCTTTCTCAAGTCTGAATTTCTCAAGTTTGGGAGAGATCTTAACAGGAAATTCTCAAAATATCTATGAAAACAGAATTCAAGAATTTCTATCTGGATGATTGCAAAACCTATAATCTTATCAATCTAAAAAATAAGAAGAAACACAGTCTTACAGGAATGACAGTCAGTGGTTACTTTTCCACTGGAATGAGGAGTCTTGAGGTTGGGTGAATATGTCCCCAAACCACAACATGTTATATGTAAGAGTCACCTCCTCAGGTGATATGACCACAAGTGCAGAACTGAGGCTTGAGTAGAAATTACAGCATTGTTTGAAAATGAAACATTAACGTTTCTTGTAAGGAGGAAGACATTTGGTGAGTATTAGCTGAGCAACAAAGAAAAATCAATTTGTAGATATCCTTAAAATAACTCAGTATTTGAACAATCAGAGAGCCAAAGAAAGCTAAGGAGTAACAAGACAAAAATGTGTCTGTCACAAACAGAGGTGGCCAAGACCTATAAAAGGCCCCAGGTGGAAGTCACAGCCCAAACTCAGGAACTTCTCCAAGCAATCCAACTCTCAACCCAACTCCTGATACCATGGCCTGCTGCTCTACCAGCTTCTGTGGGTTTCCCAGCTGCTCCACCAGCTGCTGCCAGCCCACCTCCTGCCAAACCAGCTGCTGCGGCACTGGCGGTAGCATCAGTGGTGGCCAGGGGAGTGGCCAAGGAGCTACAACTTGCCGTGTCAGGTGGTCCCGCCCAGACTGCCGTGTGGAGGGCACCAGCCTGCCCTCCTGCTGTGTGGTGAGCTGCACCCCCCCAACCTGCTGCCAGCTGCACCACGCCCAGGCCTCTTGCTGCCGCCCATCCTACTGTGGACAGTCCTGCTGCCGCCCAGCCTGCTGCTGCCCCTGTTCCCAGCCCACCTGCTGCCAATCCACCTGTTAAAGACCTCCTTCTGATGAAATTCTGAGAAAGCAACACTGCAAAATTAACCACCGCTCCAATATGGAATCTCAACAAACTTCTGAGTTCCAGTGCCCATAACCCAACTTTCAACCTTCTGACAAATACAAAGTTTCCCTAGGATGTAAATTCATGGATAACAGAAGACTAGGAATTTTTGACACAACTGGGTATCAACAGAAGTCCCACAATGTGAAAAGAGACATGCAATCTCTTACAATAAATATTACCTGAAATATTTCAGTAATATTCCAAAAGCTCATTGGGACTTGCATTTTAAGAAATTTGTCATCTGACCTTCAGTGATGAAGTCATCGTTGAAGCTTCCTTTTCTGTGGATTTTCTTAACGATCGTGGGGTACTGGGCTTTTCCAAATTCTCAATAAATCTGGTATTGTACTATGGCTTTCCTTTATTCTGTTTTTTTAAGACTGATTCTTAAAAGGTGGTATTTCTTTTTTCAGCAACATTCTTCAGCCAAAATGAATGATTAAAAGAGTATATCAGTGCTGAGAAATTATTTCCTGAGGGCTTCCTCTGTACAAGATGGTGGGCTAGATCTTCCAAAAGATAACTTTACAAAAAAGGAATTTCATGTCCTTCAGCTTCTTAACTGTGTTGATGAACCCATTCATTTTATTCACGTATCACTCCATGCACAATTACTTCAGACATCAAGAATACAAAAGTCTGCTAATGATCAACAATTAGAGAGACCTAAACATGTTCATATAATGCAAGAAGATATAAAGTCCTCTTGAGTTTTAGTCCCAGCTTATTAACTAACATTCTATGACTTCTTGAGGAAGTCTTTTCACCTCCTGGGCACTATTTCTAATCTGGAAAATGAGAGAATTGAGTTTCATTACTTGCAATGTTCCTTCCAGGCATATGGCAGTGGAACATTTCCTAAACAGCTGTTCCACTGACAGAAACACCTACTGCTGCCGAGTCAATTCTGACTCATGGTGATCCAGTGTGTTACAGAGTAGAACTGATTCATAGGGTTTTCTTGGCAGTGATCTTTACAGAAGCAGATCACCAGGTCTTTCTTCTGTGGTGTTGCTAAGTGTGTGCTAACAGCAAACCTTAGGTTAAAGGTTGAATGCGAACTATTTGTGCCACCCAGGGACCTTCCACTGATAATTAGTTCCTTCAAATGCCCCAAAGAGAAAGATATGCATTGGTCAAGTAATGTTGCATGTCTCAGAGCCATCTCAGAGGTTCACAAAGCACATTAGAATATTAAAAGGAATGAGAAGTCCTGAAATAAAGGAATCTCCCAACTAATTTAACCAGGGAATCCTCTATTCAGTTAATACCTATTAAAGCCCAAAACACTCAAACCAAATCCACTGCCGTCAACAATGTTCTTCAAAATATTCTTTGGAAAATGATGAGAGGGAATAGCAACTGGTGATAATACCTATAAAATCCTCTCATATCTTATGACGTAGAAAATAAGTGTTTAGTGCAGGGATGGATTTAAATGAATATGATATTGGCCATACTCCATTCCCATTTTTATCCTAATCTCTAAAAAGGGTTCTGGAATGCATAAAGGATGAAATCAGAGATGTGTGATGGAATTTCCATTCCAAGGGATAAAATATTTCATTATAAAATAAAACTATGGAACCCCCACTAGTACAACTTTATGAGAATTAGGAAAAGGCACCCCTTTTGGGTAGATGTAGCTCTAGGAGTACACAGCTTCTTGAGTCTATGCATCTTTGTGTGAATAAGGGTGGATGTACCTTTTCCTTAGGAGCACCAAGAAGACCCAGATAGGCAATCAGGACAGAAGAGAAAGATGTTGTCTCTTACAGAATGAAAAGTTGGAGAGTGAGAGGAAGTCTTTGAAGTTTACATGTGGTCCAGCCAAGGTGACTAGGATGGGAGCCCAGAATAGAAGTGCTAGACAGGAATGGTGTATACATTTGGCTAGTACATCAGTTATGCCTTACCTCTCAAAAATCTGAGCACAGAAGATGCAATGGGTTAGAGAACTGATAGAGTGGAGGTTAAGGAATTGGGTAAACCTCCAAAACTTATAACTAGAAAACAAGAACTCTGATATCATAAAGGAAAACAACTCAAAGCATTAATGTCTAAATACAGAAGTCAGATATTCAAGAATGATAATCACTTCCTTTCTTCTTATGGTACTGGAATGGCCTGGTCAGCACAACTTAAATGAAGCTATGAGAAACCAAGGCAAACAACCATAGTAATTGCTTTGGTTACCTTGTGCTGCTCTAACAGAAAACATCACAAGTGGGATGGATTTAACAAACAGGAGTTTATTCTGTTACAGTTTTGGAGGCTAGATTTCTGCATTCAAAGTGTCAAGATCAAGGGGCAAGGTGAAAGCCCCTTGACCTTGGGTTTCAGCTCTGCCTCTTGCTCCCAGCCCACTGAAGCTAGAGGTGTCTCTTCATTCAGGCAGCCACTGGCTGCTGAGGCTGACAAGCCAAGGTCAACAAGTAAAATGGCACAGTCCCGAGATTACCAAACAACATAGCAGGCCACTAATTGAAGCCCAGAAGCTGTGCCAACACTGGCAGGCAATCATGGCAAGCTGCTAAACAATGACTCAGCTACATGCAGGATTCAAGAGTGCCAAAAGCTGCAGACCTTTCTCAACCTTTTTCCTTGTATTCTGGAAGCAGATCACATCCCTAAGGCAGCTACTCAGCTGCTCCAGTAGATTCCACCTTGGAGTTGACTACCAATCTCACCACGGGGAATCACTACATCCAGCTGCTCAGCCACTCAAAACCAGGCCCAGTCAGGTTGATACATAAACTTAACTACCACAGTAACAAAAAAAGAGAACTTTTTAAATTCTAAAAGGACTGGGGCTTCCCGTCCACCAAAAAGACAAGGATAGGGATGCCCAGCATTTGAAAAGGAAAATAAATCTATGCAGAGAAACCTCATGAATTATTGGAACCTTTAACTCTATGACCATGGAACCAATCAAGAAGAAATGGATTTAAGTGGTAGAAAGCAGAATTCTGCTTATATTTTATTTTCTTGGTTTATTTGGGAAGTAAGGGAATATTCATATTAGTCTTTATTCTGTGGCAGAGGTGTGGTACTCTCAAATTTGGGTGTCATACATTATCCTTAATTCTCTAAGGGCAACTGAAGACCATATAGGCATATTTCAGAGACAATGCCGGTTCAGTTCTAGACCACTGCAATAAAGCAAATATTGCAATAAAGTGAGTCCAGTGAATTTTTGGTTTCCCAGTGCACATAAAAGTTCTGTTTACACTATATTGTAGTTTATTAGGTGTGCAGTAGCATTATAAAAAAAAGTTTGAAATGTTGTGAGAATTACTGAAATGTGACACAGACACAAACTGAGCACGTGCTGTTGGGAAAATGGCACAGATAGACTAGCTTTGAGGCAGGACTGGTACAAACATTCAACTTGTAAAAATAATGTAACATCTGCAAAAAATAATAAAGTGAAGTGCAATAAAATAAGGTATGCCTGTATAAGGAAAGTGTCAGAAACATTAAAACTGAATCAAATTATGTACTGAGGGAGATGTGGGAAACAGAACTACAAGAGGAAATCACAGAAATGGTGGTCCAATATGCTGCTACTACCTCCAGTGCACTTGTCAATATGTACTTTGAACTCCTCCAACATCTGAGCCTTTTGCAACGTAAGCTAACAAATCTTTTTAGTATCAAAGGTTTTTCTGGGTTTAGTTGCAAATTTAATAGCTTCTGAGATTGTAATGAAGAAAAATCCACATACTTCAAGCATCCATCAGTGGAAAATTAGCTAATCAAAGAATCATGGTATAGACATTCTGAAGGACCAAGAAGTTCACAGTGAACCATATCTTTAAATTCACACTTGATATGGGATTTGAAAATATCTGATAAACAGCTCTGCCTGTCTTTCCTTTACTATCAAAAATATTTATAAGATTGGTTGTTATCAGGGCTCAGTAGGAGGGAGGGAAAAGGCAGACATAATACCTCATGACTTTAGATGACGTGTAGCACTGGGAAGGCCAACCACGAAGGAACTGTTCCAAGTGCTGAGGAGCAAGGCTGTCTCCTTAAGGACTAAGGTATGCCTGACATAAGCCATGATATTTCCAATAGCCATGTATGCATGTGAGAGCTGGACAGTGAATAAGGAAGACTGAAGAAGAGTTGATGCTTTTGAGTTGTGGTGCTGGCAAAGAATGTTGAAAGTACCATGGACTGCTAAAATAACTAACAGATCTGTCCTGGAGGAAGTGCACCCGAAATGCTCCTTGGAAGTGAGAATGGCCAGACTTCGTCTCACCTATTTTGGTCGTGTTGTCAGAAGGGACCACTCCTTGGAGAAGGATGTCATGCTTGGTAGGGTGGAGAGTCAACAAAAGAGGGGGAGGCCTCCAACGAGATGGATTGACATGGTGGCTGCGATGATGGGCTCAAGTATAGTAGGGATCATGGAGCTGGTGTGGGATCAGGCAGTGTTTCGTTCTGCTGTGCATGGGGTCACTATGAATCGGAGATGACTTGACAGCACCTAACAACAACAACAATACCTCAGGGACACTGAGCTTCTGTTAAGGGCGATAGAAAAATTCAGAAAAAGTTCATGGTGAATGTGGAACAACATGATGAACGTAATCAATGTCGCTGAATGGTACATGTGGAGAACATAGAAACAGCAAATGCTTTGTTACCTATACATTTACCTCAATTTAAAAAGGAAAAGAAAAAAGGAGAATAATGTCTATTTAAAAAAGTAAATTTTTCACATTTGGATTTTTCTCTGATTCTCCCTAGAACAGCTGCTTACATGAAAAAGAGGGAGGTGATATAGAAGCTAAAAGAGTTTACTCTGGAGTCAGATGGTAGGGACTCAGATCTCAGATTCACCTTGATAGTGTAAACTTGGGTAAGTTACTTAAACAGTTTGTAGCTCAGTTTCTTCACATGGATAATGGAAATAGCATTAGTATGTACCTCTTAGGAATACTGTGAAAATTAAATGACTTGATGCACACAAAGTGCTCAGAACCACTTAGGAACACAATAAGTGCTCCAAAAACAGTTACCAATAATAATTCATCCACATTTCCCAGTCCCCAAGAAAACGTCCCTTTTTGGTCAGCTGAATCTAATCAGAGTACCTCAGTGTGCAAATGAAGGTAAGAAACATAGAGTAGGGACAGCAGTCAGCGTAAGGGGCCATGTTGGAGGACTAACCTGTCATGTGAGACCCAAGACCCAATTACAAGGATCAACCCTGAGTAATAATGACACTCAAATGAGGTATCCATCAATTATTATTTGGGCAACAGCACATTTTAACAAATATGGGCTATTAGGCATTATGTACCAAATGAGTCCTGATGACTACCTGTCCATGGAAAAGAAACCTAATTGAAGACCAAATAAAATCAAGTTTTAAAGGCTTTCAGACGGTTGAATAGATAACTCAAGGGCAGACCAATCATCATTCAGAAGCAAATTACTTAAACATCAACAAGGAAGAGACTTTGGGAATTATGCAAATAATAGCTGTCCAAGGCTTATAAAAGGCCCAAAGTGGAAGTCACAGTCAAAACTCAGAAACTTCTCCAGGCAACTCTTCTCTCAACCCAACACCAGACACCATGGCCTGCTGCTCTACCAGCTTCTGTGGGTTTCCCAGCTGCTCCACCAGCTGCTGCCAGCCCACCTCCTGCCAAACCAGCTGCTGCGGCACTGGCGGTAGCATCGGTGGTGGCCAGGGGAGTGGCCAAGGAGCTACAACCTGCCGTGTCAGGTGGTCCCGCCCAGACTGCCGTGTGGAGGGCACCAGCCTGCCCCCCTGCTGTGTGGCGAGCAGCACACCCCCAACCTGCTGCCAGCTGCACCATGCCCAGGCCTCCTGCTGCCGCCCATCCTACTGTGGACAGTCCTGCTGCCGCCCAGCCTGCTGCTGCTCCTGCTGCCAGCCCACGTGCTAAAAGGCAGGTTGCTGATTTTCAATTTGCTCAGGACACAGTATCTCTGAACAGATCTTCACTCATCCCTGGACCACTAAGTTCTTGAACTTTTATTTGGCTTTCATCGTGAGGCCTCATAGACCTATCTGACCTCATTCAACACTGAAAGATTCTTTTACTAAGGATGACAAAATGTGAATTTCATTCAAGAACTGGAAAACAAATTTCCCTTGGGAATGGCCCTTAGCAGGTGTTTGACCCCACTCTCTGAGGTTTGGTGTTGCCAAAGGCACAGGGAACGTCTGTCCTCAGATGCCTTCATCTCTGTACTTCCTATGACATAGGAATGCTATACTAATATCTAATAAAATTATGTGAATTTGATGTAGCAAATATATCTTTTTCTTTATTGAGTGTACTCATGATGTATATTTTATACAGAGTCACATGAAAGATTTTAATATGTTTTGATACCAAACATTGCACACAGTACCTAAGACATTTGAAGGTTGGTGGTTCAAACCCACCAGCCACTCCGAGGAAGGAAGACAGGGCAATCTACTTCCGTAAAGCTTTACTGCCTCAGAAACCCAGTGGGGGTTGGTATGAGTCAGAATTGACTTGATGGCAGTGAGTTTGGTTTTAGTTTATGCCAAGAAATTTGACCAAGTCCAGTGGAGTCTGATCCCCATAAAATATACAGTAAATGTCATTATCAAGGACTTCACACATGCCAGATGCTCCATCACCATTTCCTAACTTCATACAATACTTTTCACAACCAGAAAGTAAGAGAAGCCAGAACCTCTGTATCCAGTGCCAGGATATTATTATTTTTCTTATCAGTCCGAGGAATAGTCTCTCAGACAGTCTTCACCATACACTACATAAAGACTCACATCTTCCATTCACATGCAGCCTTAAGGGAAGTGCAAGAGAAATAAAAGGAAGACAAGTCTCTCTAAGGAAATGTGCTCTTCGTTAGAGTTTTGATGTTTTTCCTGTTGAAAAAGAAGTGGTATAACAAAAGTGTTGCTTTAGTTTCAGAATAAATATAGCTACTTTAGTTTAAAATGTTCACTTAACAGACATACACCCATATTATATATAAATGTGCAATCCTAGACAATGCACATAGACATTAAACTTACACACATTTAAATATGAGTATCAGGGAATGTTTCATAAATTTCCAGACAGGATCAGGATTAAATCATGGTTCTTTCTACTCACAGAACTGAAAGTATTTTCTTATTAAAATATTACCTTAGTTAAAATTATAATGATTTATTCATTCAAGGTTTAATAAAAATTTTTAAAATGGGGGGGGGCAGGGAGATTAGAAAACATGAATAAAAGATAAGCAAAGAATGAATTTCTTGAAAATACTATCTAGAGTCCTGATCCAATCCAGGAATTACTCTTGAACTACAGAGTAGAAATGGAGCCACGTTCTGTCCTCTTGACCCTTTGGTTCCATTGACCACTCAGGTATCACTATCTAACTGCTCCTGCTAAAAAATAAAATAAAAATAAAATGACAAGTGCCTTTGGTAAGATGCAAATTCAGCTTTTCATCATCGCCATACACTGCTAATCTTTCATTCCTTCATTCTTTTATTCAACAAGCATTTACTGGGCAAATTCAGGCAGGGTAATATGGAAGGCATTCTATGGGATATTAAGGCCAATTAGACCTGGGCAGTTCATGCCCTCAAGGAATGAATGTCTCATAGAGCAATTTAGCCCTGGATGGTGTCTGAGAGATGATCTCTGTTTATAAATGAACAAACCAATGTTCTGAGAGATTAGGGACTTGTCTCAGGTCGCACCACCAATGAGTGGTAAAGCCAGTTTGAGAAGGCCATTTAGGTGAATTAATTAAATTCTCAGTTAAGAGTTTGTCCCCTACAATATGTGACCCTTTCTAATTACCTAACCTGGGCCTACCTGTTCAGCTTAAAATTTTCTCTATATGTATATTGAATTCAAATCCACAAATTAGAATAAATTATGGTGTGATCTGCTTTGGAATAGACTGGGCAATCTACTTCCATAGAGATACTGCCTTGGAAACCCAAAGAGGTGTCGTTATGAGTCAGATTTGACTTGACAGCAGTGAGTTTGGTTTTTTTAATTAAAAAGAATGAGTAATTTGTATAGAAGACCCAGATTTTATTGAAATAGGTATGCTGGGTTTTATTGTAGAAGTATGGATAAAGGAGCAGAAGAATATGCACCGAGCCATTAATATTGATTACCTCTAGCCTACTAGTTTTGGAAGGGATGTATGTGAAAGGAGGCAAATAATGATTTAACTTTATATGCCTCTGTACAATGCTTGACTTGAGTCATTACAAGGCACATTCACTACTGTTGTTAGGTGCCCTCAAGTTGTTTCAATTTATATTGACCCTATATGACAGAGTAGAACTTCCCCAATGAGTTTCCTGGGCTGTAATCTTTATGGGAGCAGATCACCAGATCTTTTCTCCCCCAAGCAGCAGCTGGTGGGTTTGAACCATGACCTATCAGTTAGCAGCCAAGTGTTTAACCATTGTGCCACCCAGGCTCCTTCATCCACTACTAGTATATATTATTAATTTGTAGAGTTAAAAAAATCTACGAGCAAAAATCATTATGGGTTTCAGTTGAAGATAACACTGCTGGGAATATGTACATTGATGACTGAAGTCAATAAAACTGTATAGAGCTCTAATGATTCTGGAGTTTGTACAAACTGATCAGAGAAAGCCATACCTCCCCCTTGGGTGCTGATGTTGACAGCTTATATTTTGATGAAAATAATATTAGTCTTTCATTGTGTGGACAAACTATTTATGAAATCATGATTCTTAATTGAGTAACCAGTTAGGATGGAAATATTCCATTCAGATAAACTCTGCCTAAAGAACATGTATGACAAAGAGAGTCGGAGCAAGGCTTGGCCCTGTGGTCTACTCTGCCATGTGGCTTCCATAATGAGCCTTCACCTAGTCCAGAGGGCACAGAAGAGACATAATGAGACTAAACTGAGCAATGACCAAAGCAGGAGATTGAAAGGCTTTTTACAACTTTCCTAAACAACTCAGGTGTTAACCAATCAGAGACTGACTTTGGAATTGGTAACAGGGGAAAATGTTAACAAGGGAGATGTGCAGCTCTGGGGAATATATAAAAGGCCCAAGGTGGAAGTCACAGTCAAAACTCAGAAACTTCTCCAAGCAACTCACCTCTCAACCCAACTCCTAACACCATGGCCTGCTGCTCCTGCCAAACCAGCTGCTGCCAGCCCACCTCCTGCCAAACCAGTGGTGGCAGCATTGGTGGTGGCCAGAATGGTGGCCATGGAGCTACAACCTGCCGTGTCAGGTGGTCCCGCCCAGACTGCCGTGTGGAGGGCACCAGCCTGCCCTCCTGCAGTGTGGTGAGCAGCACACCCCCAACCTGCTGCCAGCTGCACCATGCCCAGGCCTCCTGCTGCCGCCCATCCTACTGTGGACAGTCCTGTCCTGCTGCCGCCCATCCTACTGTGGACAGTCCTGCTGCCGCCCAGCCTGCTGCTCCTCCTGCTGCCAGCCCACCTGCTAAAGGCTAGGTTGCTGTTCAGTTAAGAATGAAAGAACTATAGCAGAACTACACCAATCTGAAGTGTTCGATTTTTACTTGAATGCTAGGTATCATCTACCAGATAACAAAAGTCTTATGAGCCCTATTTATGTGCCTAATTAATTCACTGAAAGAATGAATCAAGCAGAGGGTTCTGTATCACCTTCTTGGCCTCAGCAGGGTACCAGGACTGGCAGTTCTTCATTTCAGTAACATCCTAGTTTTCTCCCTATTTCTTCATCTCTATGTATTATCAGACCTGCTTTCTTCTTGAATATCTTCTGTTAATTTCAAATAAAATGTTTACTTGTGCAAAGCAAACTGAGTCAATGTCCTTCTTCTACCTTTAAGCTTGTCTACTTGTAGCTGGAATTCAAGAATAAATTTGCATTTTCACGATAATATGAAGGCACCTACATAAAATATAAACCAAAAAGGTTAAATATAAATTGAATTATGCTTGAGTCCATCAGTTAATAAAATGCTGTGTGCATTAAATAGTCTTTATAGTTCTTCAAATTGCTCACATGCTCTAGCATATTACAATTAGGTCTAGACTGATAGGCCAGCCACTTTTAGCTAAAATGTTCAGGCTGATCAAAGCTATGGGATTCTTATCTATATGTTATGATAACATCTTTAATCTCTTTTGATATAATATCCTAGATGTTGGACCAGCAGGTGAGAAAGGGCATTGGAGACCTCCCTGGGCAGTGGAGAGAATGCACCACAGCAGAGAAGCTGCAGCCACTCCACGGATCTACCTTCAGCATCTGCTTTTATCAGTAAACTTGGGACTGCTGGGAGGGAGCAGAGATCTCTCTGGCTCCAGGCACCACTGAAGTGGGAGCAGAGAGAACATTAATGCCACAAGTAGGCAGGCCCTAGGACGGACTTCCATCATGGATCAGGGCAGTTATCCTAGTTCAGCTTTCTGGCAAGGAGGAGCCTGGAGAGTGAGGTTTTTGCAGCTGTCTGAACCTGGCAGAAAGTGGCAGCCCCCTAACAATTGGAGTTTTTGCTGAACTTGAGCTGTGAGCCTGCCAGTAACAGTATAACATCATCATTAGCAAGCCACTCAAAGCCCTAGAAACCATTCCTGGCACCTTGGAGCTTTTTGTTTTTCCCTCTCTTTTCTTCCCCCTTTCTCCACCTCTACTCTGCCTCATCCAATAGAAAAACCACATTCAGCCACCATAACACCTGCTAGCTCAAATCCTAAACTCCCTTTACAACAAGCAGAGACCTGTATCCACATTCCACACAGTGATTCCATCATCACAAAGAAAACTGCAGAGCAACCCAGCACACCTGAATTAATGGCCAAAAAATTAAAATCCACCAGCTCCACCTTTTCAAAATATTAAATCATAAAACTAAGACAAAACAAATCAATACATAAGTAACAGTTAAAGATAACTGCAAAATGTCTAGGAAACAACAGGCAACCTCAAAAAAAAAAAAAGACATTAGAAGTGAAATCCCAAACAAAAATCTCATTAAACATGGAGGAAGAGGAGGCAATAGAATTAGCTGAGAAGGAATTTAGAAGGTATGTTTATAGAACTCTATGAGAGCTTAAGGAAACCCCAAACA
>NW_006921672.1:9553779-9554900 GCF_000298275.1 Orycteropus afer afer | reverse complement strand
GTGAATCATCTCACAACATGGATGAGCCTGGAGGACATTATGCTGAGCGAAATAAGTCAATCACAGAAGGACAAATATTGTATGAGCCCATTTCTGTAATAAGACAAAGAAGGGTTTGCTTGAGAAAGGGAACTCACTTTGTAGATTACCAAGGTGGGAAGGGAAGAGGAGGGATTAATTTCAGGCTAGTTGGGGGCCACATACTGACGTGGGTAAGGGGAGGGATGGTATAGGAAGAGTCTGTGATCACCATGATAACATTAGGAAAG
The DNA here is from genome assembly GCF_000298275.1 of Orycteropus afer afer. NCBI lineage: Eukaryota > Metazoa > Chordata > Mammalia > Tubulidentata > Orycteropodidae > Orycteropus > Orycteropus afer. The sequence goes on along the minus strand of NW_006921672.1, from coordinate 9,554,631 downwards.
GGAGGACACTGAACTGTGCACATAAGATATAGATGACAGATGCTAATACCAACCAGTATATCCACAATACTGAATTACCATTAACACCAGGCTACAGATAAATACATAAACATCTGAGAAGATTAGATGGGGATCAGGGAACAGGAGTATACTCTAGACCAAGGATAGATTCAGCAGAGGCTAATCTTGCACAGATAGCAATGATACAAAATACCCGCAATCCTTGCAGAAACAACAGAAGACAGACATAGAGTAATCCCTCACAGACATGCAGACACTGTGGGAGAGAGATCCAATGGATCTACCGACTCAGGACCATCGTACTGGGGAACACCAGACTCAATTGGCACAACAAAATACATAAAAGTCTTGTTCTTCATCCTACATTGGTAAGTAGTGACTGGAGTCTTAAAAGCTTTCAAGTGGCTATCTAAGATGCAGCTAATAGTCTCCTATCGTCGGAAGCAAAGAAGAATGCAAAACAACAAGGGCATTTAGAAGCAATCAGCTCTAGGGTACGATGGCCTTCGAGACCAGAAGAACTAGATGGTGTCTGACTACCAATGCCAACCACTCAGGAAGGGATCAAATCTGGAGATCCTGGATAGAGTGGAAGGAAAAACATGGAACAAAATCCAAAAACTCAATAATGACCAGAATTACTGGTTGGGTGGAATCTGGTGAGACCTCCAATACTATGGCCCTGGGATACATTCTGGATCTGGAATAAAACTCACTCCCAAGGGCTGGTTCCCAACTCAATAGTAAACAAGATGTACACGCAGACCACTCAACCCAGGGTGATGCACCCACATACTCTATGGAAATGCATCCCTTGGAGCAATCGACCAC
>NW_006921672.1:9553017-9553534 GCF_000298275.1 Orycteropus afer afer | reverse complement strand
CCAATATCTAAAGAAATATTATTACCTGTGAAATAAATTTTAAAAGCATAGCCACCAGGTAAATTTCCAAGAGCATTCAGCGACTTCCTATGCCTTAGCCTATCACATTCTTCCCATTGGTTTCCAAATTGCTTTCTATATTTCAACTCTTCAAATTCACCTACCTTTACTATAAGCATATATGAGGTATGCCCTTGGTCTAAATGATAGTATAGCAAAGTACTGAGTTCATCCATCACCATTTATCGGACATATGCTGTCAGATTCTGTAACAGTTATATTTTGTACTTTGCAACTCAACTTGAGAAGTCTCTTAAGAAGTCAACACAAATGAAGAACAAAAAATGGCTACTTACATACAATTTTTCAATTCATCATTGAGATAGTGTGGAATATACAAGATACAATAGGATGCAAATATATGGACTTTGACAAAAATATTTTCTAAGTTATTCACCAGCTCCCAGCACTTATACCTCTATCATTTAATTGTTGCAATAGATCACAAATGAGAATA
>NW_006921672.1:9548064-9552612 GCF_000298275.1 Orycteropus afer afer | reverse complement strand
AGCAACCTAATAGGACAGAGTAGAACTACCCCATAGGGTTTCCAGGGCTGTAGATCTTTATGGAAGCAGACTGCCTCATTTTTCTTTGGCAGAGCAGCTGATGGGTTCAAACTGCTGACCTTTTGGTTAGCAACCCAAAGCTTTAACTCCTATAACTCCTATGCCACCAGAGTTCCTTACCTTCATACAGACTTTGTCCTTTCATTCATAAGATTTCTGGCCTGAAACACAAGTAATATTTTCCATATTTCAAATTAGTTGAAAACAAGAAAACTGTAATTATAATTTGATTTGATGTTGGAATAAATGAGTTGGCAGGTTTTAATCACACATGGCCAATTCAGTGGATTCACTGATGTCTCAAATTCAAGAGAATTCAATCTATATATCCAGGAGGAAAAAAAAAAACAAAACAGCAGTTAAAAATAACAGCACAATTACCCTTAACTTTAGACATCCAGACATACTGTCACATGAGATAAATACCTATACAAAAATGAGGGTGTTGACTTGGACAGAAATGGAAGGACTCTTTGAACATGGAGAAGCACAAACGTATTCCCAAGAGCAAAGGATTGATATGACGAATCCTAATGAAACTATAAAACAAAGCAATTTCCAAACTGCTCTCATAATGAATCATAAATATTTTAATGTGCACCAATCAAAGGACCACTGAGGAACAAATTTAAACAAAAACAAGGAAGATATGTCAAGAATTTTATAAACAGCAGCCAGCCGAGATATATAAAAGGCCCCATGGGGAAGTCACCATCAAACTCAAGAAACTTCTCCAAGCAACTCATCTCTCAACCCAACTCCTGACACCATGGCCTGCTGCTCCACCAGCTTCTGTGGCTTTCCCAGCTGCTCCACCTGTGGGACCTGTGGCTCCAGCTGCTGCCAGCCAAGCTGCTGTGAGACCAGCTGCTTCCAGCCCGCCTCCTGCCAAACCAGCTGCTGTGAACCCACCCCCTGCCAAACCAGCTGCTGTGAACCCACCCCCTGCCAAACCAGCTGCTGCGAGCCTACCTGCTGCCAAACCAGCTGCTGTGGGACTGGCAGTGGCATCAGCTATGGCCAAGAGGGTGGCCATGGAGCTATGACCTGCCGTGTCAGGTGGTCCCGCCCAGACTGCCGTGTGGAGGGCACCAGCCTGCCCCCCTGCTGCGTGGCAAGCTGCATCCCCCCAACCTGCTGCCAGCTGCACCATGCCCAGGCCTCCTGCTGCCGCCCATCCTACTGTGGACAGTCCTGCTGCCGCCCAGCCTGCTGCTGCTCCTGCTGCCAGCCCACCTGCTGTGAGCCCACCTGCTAAATGCCAGGTTGCTGATTTTCAATCTGCCCGGGACACAGTATCTCTGAACCGATCATCTCCTCAACCACCTCTGGACCACTAACAAGTTTTTAGACTTCTGTTTGTTTTTGTTGCTGTGGCATCAACCAAGTATATGAGCCTCACAATTCTACCTGATTCCATCCTGCAATGAATACCTTGACCTTCTTCTGCAGACACAGAAATGATGCATATCCACTTGCTGATTATCATGTTGCTTTGGCTCTAGTATTTCTGATTTGCCTGTAGGATTGAAAACCACTGCCATGTTGTGGAATTTATTCTTGAGAACTGTCTACAAGGCTACTTTTTGCTTCTTTGTGATCCACTTTTAGTTTCTATTTACCTACATTTTTCTTTTCCCCAACACCAAAGGCACCAGAATTCAACTAAGGAAATTCATTCCTCAGATGTCACCATGGAGAACAGAAGCTATTCATCCAACAACCAGCTTCTAACAAGTAGTCTTGACTTTTCCATATTTCAACATCTTATTTCATCCCTTGGATCATAATCATCTTGCCTCTTGCTTGTTTCCATGATATCTGTGTCATTTCCTAATAAATGTTATGTATTGGGCAAAGAAATCATAGTCTGTGTTTTGACTTGTACATAAAGTAGACTACTTGCTTATAATTCAAGAATATCTACTTGAAGTTCATCTGTTTCTGTTATTAAGAGACTGAAGATACATACAATGCATTCATTTATTCACCAATAAAAAATTTAGTGACCACCCACCTCTAAGTAAGGGACTATGGAGATCAGAAAGATGAAGAAATAATTCTTTTTCTTGAGGAGCTTAGTATCAAGAAAGAAAATAATACATGTGTGAAAATAATATAAAATGTGATGAGATAAATTGCATTATCTTAGCAGTTAGTAAAAGAATTCCTCTTAGAGGGACAGATGTTTTCAGGTCAATATGCCTTAATAGACCAACTTGTTGAAGGTTAATCCTCATGGGACATGCATATTGGTAGCCCTAAAAGAATTATGAGAAGAATGTGCAACAATTATATATGGGGTAAAATAGATCTATTTTTACTTTAGAAAGGAAGTAGGGAGAAAAGACAAGAGATCTAGTCCAAACCAAAAAAACAAACTCACTGCCGTCAAGTCAGATCCGACTCATACCAACCCCTCCTTGGGTTTCCAAAGCGGAATCACTACAGAAGTAGATTGCCCAACCTTCCTTCTGAGGAGCAGCTGGTGGGTTTGAACTGCCAGCCTTCTGGTTAGCAGTCAAATGCCTTAGGCACTATGCCACCAGAGCTCCCAGAGAGCTAGTCAGGAGGCCAGAATTGTTTCCATATAACCTTCTTGTCCCCCAGCCCCCATTAAGTTATCAAATGTACAAAATCCTTTGGAGGAGTGACCTTTCTTGTGAAAAACTAGTGAAGGGCTGAGTTTCATGTTTGGTTTTATTCAAGAGAGAACAGAGCAAGCCCAGAAGCCAGACAGAGCAAGAAGCACAAGATAATAATTCCTTAAGAACTTGAAGAAATTATAAGGATACTTTGCATTGCTACTGGCTGTGCAAAGTAACATGCAAAGAGCAAAACTGAAAGAAAAAGACAGAAGTCAATCAACACAAGTTCAAAAGGAAGACACCACTTCAGGATCAGCAGGGCCTGTGTGGTAGGAGCAGGATCAGAGAAGGCTTCACAAGGGAGGTAATTTTTGAGGCAGATCTTGAAGATCATTCTAAGTGGAAGGAAGAGAGTGAGTGTAAAAGAACCCAATAGACCACAAAGACTTTTGTGTCCTCTCTACCTATCAGCTATGGATAATCTTGGGAAAACATACCTGAATTGATATGGATTAAGATATACCAATAAAATTTTGCTGATTCGAATCAATGTTTAAACATTCCATAACCCATTGTCCTAACAACTAAGCATGGTACAAGGTCTTCCTTCAGTCTTGACTCAATAACTGTCCTGGCAAGGAGGATAAAAAAGTGAATACTCCACCTTCTCAGTCTCCATAAAAGAGCAGAAAGAGAGAAGGTAGTTGGGAGTGAATGTCAACATATACCATACTTGAATATTTTATTTCAACATACTTCCTAAATAAACCAAAATGCTGCCAGTTTTTAGAGAGGAACAAGAGCAAGAGAAGGTTCTGAAGAAAAGTCTGAGCTACAATACAAGCTGCCCTTCCATTTGAGCCTTACAACCCAGGAGATCTAGTGATATTTGAAGTGTCTATGGAAAATATGGCCTGGAAAGGAAGGAACTCTGGCAGCACAGTGCCTAAGGTATTGTATTTCTAGCCAGAAGTTTGGTGGTTCAAACCCACCAGTCACTCTGTGAAAGGAAGACTGGGCAATCTACTTCAGTAAAGATTTACTGCCTCAGAAACCCAATGGGGGTTGCTATGTGTCAGGAATGACTTGATGGAAATGGGTTTGGTTTTAATGGGTTATGGAAAATATGGCTGCTGTATGGAGTCTCTAACAAGTGCCAGTAAAGGAATTACAAGGAAAATCTATGAGGTTTTGGGTAAAATCAATGTCCTCTCTTGAACGTAACTACTCTTAGCTTGCTAGTGGGCCGTGGAAGAGACTAAATGACCATACAACCTGAGCTTCTTATCATGAACTAGGTGTTATCTAGACCACCATGTCATAAGGTTGGGTGTGTACAGGAATAATCTACTAAAAAGCAGAAATGGTATAAGGGAAAAAAGGCCCAAGCATATCTAAAAGGCACAAGTAAATCAAATAAGCAAACTCTTTTGACTAGCCCCTGCTACACTCTCCAATATTTTACTTCATGGGTAATACCTCATGACCAGTTTGTTGAGAAGAAAAAATACCTGGTTTATAGATAGTTCTGAATAATAAATGGGTTTCCAAGGCAATACCACTACAGAAGTAGATCACCCAATCTTACTTCCAAGGAGTGGCTGGTAGGTTTGAAGTCAAATGCCTTAGGCAGAAGAGGATCCGGCAAGATGGCGGACTAGGCAGAAAGATTGGACAGACCCTCTTCAACAAAGAAAAGGGAAACCAATTAACACAGGCACAGACAATAATCCTGGACCCCTGAGCCTTGAAGGGAAGGATATAGAAGTGGACTAAACCCCAACTAGCAGAAGAATTTGTGTGAAAATACCAAAAAAGGAGACAGATGGAGCTGCGGTCTGGCAGTGATCCTTAGTGATCCTGATGGCACAGACAGCTTGGAGATTCCTGAGTGGTGGTA
>NW_006921672.1:9545268-9545789 GCF_000298275.1 Orycteropus afer afer | reverse complement strand
GCTACCAGAGCTCCCAATATATTGGTACTTACTGAAAATGGATGGCTTCATCATTGCAATCCCACTCAGGAATAATCCTGAAGGGCGGTTGTGAAGAGTAATCCTCTCAATGTGCAGAACTTTGACTGGTACGTTTCTTTGCTCACTCTGTTGGAGCTAAAAGATGGACATAATTTCAGCAATTGATTCACAAACAATTGTTAATGGTTTAGCTGGACAGTCAGAGACTTGGAAAAACAAGGTTAGAAGATTGGTGATAAGGAGGTGTAGGGAAGAGAGTTGTGGGTGGATCTGGATCCACCCTAAGGAACACAGAATGTAAAGATGTTTGCGTCCTGGTTGAATGTTTATCAAGGGCAGCCACAGAAGAGAAGGCTCTCAGAAATCAGGTGGACTAAATTGCGTGTCCTGTGCATGTTATTCAGCCCCTTTACCCAGCCATTCCAGTGTTTACTCAATGGGCCCATGTACAAAGTAGCTATGTTGGCAGTGATAGAGATTATGCATGGGCTCAACAACAT
>NW_006921672.1:9541379-9542658 GCF_000298275.1 Orycteropus afer afer | reverse complement strand
TGTGATGAATGGAGAAAAGATTGAGTTTGTCAAGGATTTCATTTTACTTGGATCTATAACCAACACCCATGGAAGCATCAGTCAAGAAATCAAATGATGTGTTGCATTGGGCAAATGTGCTGCAAAATACCTCTTTAAAGTGTTAAAAAGAAAAGATCTCATTAATGTGCACCTGACCCAATCCATGGTATTTTCAGTCACCTCATACGCTTGCAAAATCTGGACAATGAATAAAAAAGACTGAGGAAGAATTGATGGATTTGAATTTTGGTGTTGGCAAAAAAATATCAGATATACCATGAGCTTCCAGAAAAACAAACAAATTTGTCTTGCAAAAGTACAGCCACAATACTCCTTAGAAGTGAAGGTGGTGAGACTTCACCTCATGTAATTTAGACATGTTATCAGGAAAGAACAGTCCCTGGAGAAAGACGCCATATTTGATAAAGTGGAGGGTCAGCAAAAAAGAAGGTCTTCAATGAGATGGACTCATACAATGGCTGCAACAATGGGCTCAAACACAGCAATGACTGTGAGGATGGCTCAGGACCAGGAAGTGGTCATAGGGTTCCTGTGAGTGGAAACTGACTCAACTGCTTCTAACAACAACATGCCACTGAAACACAGCTAAAGAAGGGAGTTACTGGCTAGTATAATTAGTCTTGATTACCAAAAGATAGCATAGTGCCTAAGGCACTTGACTGCTAACCAGAAGGCTGGCGATTCAAACCCACCACCCTCTCCTCAGAAGGAAGGTTGGGCAATCTACTTCCATAGTGATACTGCCTCGGCAACCCAAGGAGGGGTCGCTATGAGTCGGATCCGATCAGACTCGACAGCACATAACAACAACAACAACACAAAATAAGGACAGAGAGATCTATATCTGGGACCTAGGGGATTCTCTTGGTACTTCCAAGTCCAATTGTAAAAGCTGACGGAAGACTACTGCAACCAAAAAAGACAGGATCTCTATGTATTCAGAATCTTCAGGAATAAAGTTCTAAATCACCCCACCAGGTAAAGAACCATAACCAGTTGGTACTGGCTGAGGGAAAAGGAAACAAGAAATGGATAGTGGAAGAAGAGAGTTATAAATATCAGCTATAGCTTTGTGACTAATAGGGAAACAAGTAATGTAGCAACTAGGTGTGTTTTCTTCCTCCTCTGTTTTTCTTCTTTCCTCCTTCCCTTAGTACCAAATGCTGTACCACAAGCTAACTATACCTCATGGGAACTTTATTACATGTAATATTTGCATCAGTGCAGTGAAATAGCA
>NW_006921672.1:9536379-9538614 GCF_000298275.1 Orycteropus afer afer | reverse complement strand
TTTAACATATGAAACTCATTGCTATCAAGTTGATTCTGACACCCCTCCATGGGTTTTCAAGGCTGTAAATCTTTACGGAAGCAGACTGCCTCATCTTTCTTCTGTAAAGCAGCCAGTGGGTTCAAACCACTGACCTTCTGACTAACAGCCAAATGCCTTAACTACTACACCACCAGAGCTCCTTAAGTTTCCTGAAATGTAGTATTTATTTGTTGAAAATATGAGACTTGTAAATCTGGAAATAAGATCATAGCAGGTGGGTGATATTGTGGGGTGAAACAATAAAGCGTTTTAGGATTTTTAGAGCAACTGAGGTCAGGAAGCATGAGGAAGTTTGAGAAAAGTCAGAGGTGACAAAGATTTATAGCATCAGCCATGGAGAGCTCAAAGCAGGAGGAATTCAAGGCTTTCAACTCAGGAAGAGTTGAGATAACACAATCCTAAAGGGAGAATGAGGAAACTCCAAGGTTAGTGCTTGGAAACTTCATTGCAACACTAATGTTTTCATGATTAAAAGAAACCGAAAAGAGAGAACTACACAAGTTTGGAAACAGTAGTTAAATAGAACCAGGAGCTGAAACTGAAGTAATACTGAACACTGTTTTATGTGTAAATACGTCCTAAGTAAAACAACCTGTTATTCGTATTTGAGTATAATTTGTATAACCTGATCACTCTAAAAACATCTGTAACTGTAGGGAGGGCCAGTGAGTGGGATGAGAGCAAGGATCAGTAGATCTAGGTTTATAATCTCAAAGTGACCTACTGACTGATTTGTGTGACCACAGATAAGTTAATTTCTCAGAGCTCAGTCTTTAGTTTGTCTGTAAAGTGGGGGTTCTAATATTTGCCTCAGTGTTGCTGTATCAGATGAGATTATCAATATTAATATTCCTGGCATGTAGTAGGTGCTCAATAAATAATTTAATCTTTCTCCTTTTCTTCAAAGTATATGTCTTCAGAAGAAGAAAAACCTGTTGCACAGAGGAAAGATACCAACAGCCAGATACTCAAATGGATCAAATAGCTGGGAAAACGATGAAGACTGCTGCTCAGGATGACATTTTATTCCATTTGGGTCACTGGTCCTTCTTTATCCCACTTAATCTGCACTCTTAAAATATCAAAACACTCAATGTTTTTAGGAAAATTTTCCTTATTTCATGTTCCCTCTTTTCTGTTTATTCTTCTCACAATTCTTCCCAGTTGACCAAGAGCCAAATTTCCGTTGAGGATTATTAACAGTGATTACAAGTTGTCCCAATACATCTTATTCTCCAGCCAAAATTTCTCTAACTACATTTAAATGTGAATTTCATCACATCATATAAATCACAGGTATTAACAAGAAATACAGAATGAGGGCGAATTCAATACTCAAGCTGATAGAGACCTGCTGTGGTCCCACTGGTAATAAATCCTACTGGGAGGTTGTTATGACTGCTTAATGATAATATGGTCAATTATATTTCAATAAAGCAGGTTTTTAAAAAAGGCAACATGAAGCTCTTACTCAAATGACGAAAAACAATAGTGATGATTTTTGTACTTAGCAGCCAGTGAAGCAAAGCATTTCCTTAGAGAGAATTTTTTCCAGGTTACTAAAGAGTCCGTTGAGTTGTCAGTTGTGGAAATAGGTGTGACTAGGAGCATGCAAAATATCCTGTTATTGGAACCCACACCTCAATGGCAAACATGACACAATAATTATCATGTAGGCCTGTGGTACCACGTTAAGGTTTTCTGGCTTCTGGAGCATCCCCACTGGCCTTACTCCTCTGACAAATGCTGCCAACGTGGATTCTGCCCGCCCAGCACCTGCCCATACACAACTGGCCTTTTTCAGTCCACCTGCTGTGACTCTTGTATCTTAGAAAAATACTTCCAGAGTTAGGATCAAAGCCATGCCAACAGAAGGAAGGTACTTTCCTCATAAGGAACTGTGATGTCAAGAGGACAATACTCACTTTAATGAAGTATGTTTATTCTAAGTAACCATATTCAGCTCTTGCTGGTAAAGAAACTATGCTGGAGTTGATGCAACCCATGTCTCCCCCATCCCCTTTCCTTGAAAGCAGGTGATACTGGCCAGAGGAATGTGTTCATTAGCATCCAGCCAGAGTCTGACTTTATAATACACTAGAAGGGACAGAAGGCAGCTAGCAGTTCTTTCTCTAGTTCTTTCTGGAGAAAGGAGTGGGGTTCAACAGAGAATCTGAGGGTGAGGACACCTAA
>NW_006921672.1:9531926-9535814 GCF_000298275.1 Orycteropus afer afer | reverse complement strand
ACTACAGAAATAGGATTGCCCAACCTTCCTTCTGAGGAGTGGTTGGTGGATTTGAACTGCCAGCCTTCTGGTTAGCAGTCAAGTGAACCTTTAAACATTCAATCAATGTAATATTACCATTACTCCTGTTTTACAAATGAGAAAATTAATGCACTACCTCAGAAGGAAGATGGGGCAATCTACTTCCATTATGATACTGCCTCAGAAACCCAAGGAGGGGTCGCTATGAGTCAGGTCCGACTCGATGGCACATAACAACAACAACAACAACACCTTCCCTACTTAGAAAAATAGATGTCGGTGGCTCCCTGTGGTCTACCTAATTCAGTTCAAACTCCTCAGCCTGGGAGTCAAGACCCTCTACAACTAGCTTCCTCCAGACACAATGCAGTACTCACTGCTTCATGACAGTTTGCTCTTTTCCTCTTCGTGCGGGTACTGCTGTTGTTCCCTGTTGCTGGAATGCCTTTCCTACTCCAGTGCCTCGTATCTGAGTCTTGTAAGGCACTGTGAACACCAATAAATTCTGAGATACTTGAGAGTACACCAGTATTTTGCTCATCCTTGAGTGGCTTATATATCCTAGTACAGTACAAGGAAAACAGCAGGTCTTCAATAAAGATTTAGTGAACTAAACCAAGTTATATATTTTCTCTTGAAATTCTAATAATAATGAATCAAAGATTATAGACTAGCATAGCCATTAAGAACACAGACTCTGGGGCCAGACAACCTAAGCTCAGACCTCAACTCTACCACTTTGCCAGCTGTGTGACCTTGGACAACTTACTTAATCTTTCTGGGCATCAATTTCCCTTATCTGTGACACAGAGAACTTTAGTATCTACCTCCCAGGGTGGTTATAAGAATTATGTGTAAAGCACTTAGAACTGTGTCTGTAACTCTGTACATGCTGTATAAGGGTTTGCTATTTTTATTTAATCAGTTATATATTTAGCAAAAAGGAGTCCTGGTGGCATGTTGGTGAAGCACTCAGCTGCTAACCAAAAGTTCAGCAGTTCAAACCTACAAGCTGCTCCATGGTAGAAACATAGGACGGTCCACTTCCTTAAAGATTACAGCCTTAGAAACCCTCTGGGGCACTTCTACTCTGTCCTGTAGGGTTGCTATGAGTCAGAACGCATTCGACAGCAAGGAGCTATATTAGTAAACTAAGCCAGCAATTCAAAATATATTTTAAAGTCATAATGAGTGCTAATATTTAAGTAGAGAAACATTTAATTTTCTGAATTTCAAAAAAACTTAAGTACTACAGGAGCTCTGTGGAAAACTAGGTGTTATTTAATGCAACCCAGTAATCACATTTAATTGTCTAATCAAAGGGCAAAAGCATCTATGATTCCAAATAAAATGAAAGGATATACCTACTGTTAGCAAATTATTCTGAGGATAAAAAAATTCTTAATTTTTTAAAAAAATAGTTATTAGTTTAAATATCTCAATATTGTACCTCACAAGAGGCAGCTGAAAAATTCTGTTTTCCCACTGACCAGCATAAGTCAGCATTCAAATTGTATTGAACATCCATCTTCCCAGCCAGGTTAATATTAGTTAACACATACATTTTCATCTTAGTTAACTGTGCGTAATTCTGTTGTTGTCTGTGTACACTGTAGACTTATAATATATGAGAATTAAATTGAAAATCTAGACTCCTAAGAAAAATAAGCAACATTTCCAGCCAGCAGACTGGGCTAGGCACCAACTTGTAAGAATATTGCGTGTACCATGTCACTGTATGCTGTGAGATTGGTTATGGCATGTTGCAATGGGATTATAGACGTCCATGTAAAACAGAATGAAGAGCACCCACTTTTGGTCATATACACCTACACAACTACAGCCTATATTAACTATCCTCAAGTGGCAAAACAACACAACTTCCATTTAAAAGAAATCCAACTTGAGAGTGATTTTCAGTGCAGGACAAGTTGGCAGGAGTTATATCAGATGTGACTCTAACCACAAACTGGAAAAAGTCTTTCACTGTAACTAGAAAAGGCTCCCAAAGTCCATCATTTAACCCAAAGCCAGACTCTGAGCCTGCATACTCAGAAAAAAAGCAAAGTGGTAATTTTGCAACAATGGATTCAAATCAATGGTAGCTCTGCCATCCAGTCAAATCCAACTCATAGTGACCTTGTATGAAAGAGCAGAACTGCCCATAGGGTCTCCAAGGCTGTAATCTTTACGGAAGCAGGCTGCCTATCTTTCTCCCACAGAACAGGTCAGGCATTCAAACTGCCAACCTTTTGGTTAGCAGCCAAGTACTTAACCACTCAGCCACCAGGGTTCCCAGTAGCTCTGCTACCAGTCATTACTTCTTCCAGTCTGTATTAGAAAGGAGTTCATCAGAAATTTAAAACAGCATGCAACTCAGGAAATAAAGACCAAATGTTTCTACTTACAGGCATTTTTATTAAGATGACAAACTGAAAAGGCTCCTATATCCTGTTTTGGAGAAGGAGTAAAGTGTTGCATGAGGCTTAAAGAAAATTGAGTGGCTCTGGCGTGTGAAGTCTCCCTATGTTGACATCCCTGCTGACTCAGGAGGTGTTGTCGTGGAAGGGTTTTCCAACCACAAACCACAACTCCACTGAGCTGCTGGGAGATGGATGTCACTGAGGCACCAAGAGACCACAAGAAACCGTGACTAATGCACATAAACAAGAGATCACCTTATTCTCAGTCCAGGAACTCTCCATGGTAAGCAGGCTTTTCGTTTGTGCTTTGGAGCCTCATAAATCTTCACCTCCAGCCCTGCTCTCTCTCTTGGGCTCCAGAACTGTGTATCCAACTGCTGGCTGTACTGCCTCAGGCTGCGCACTCTCTGTAGATCCCCAATTGAACTTATCACAACCCCCTCCCTACCACCCTAGAGCACTTCACTCAGGTCTCCTCTCACCTATGAATAAATCAGAGATCTGAGCATGATCCTTAGCCCTTGGGGTCAGTCTTCCTCTCTCCCACACTCCCCCTCCACACATTCCCTCAATTAATATATCCTATCCTCTCTACTTTCAAAATGTCTCCCAAACTCCATCACTTCTTAGTGAACCATCTATGGCCAGCATCACTGTTCATTCTCTCAACTGGACTATATTTTGTCCTTTCTGTCTCCACTTTGGCCCTGCTGGAGTTCATTTTCTATAGAACATAAGCCACATTTTATCACTCCCTGCCTTAAACCATCCAGTGGATTCTTTGTGGCCTTAGAATAAAATCTAAACTCCCTAGAACAACCTACTAAATTCTTTGTGGCCTGGCCCCTCTCACTTTGACCTCATCTACTTCACTCCATCTCTTTCTGCTCTAGTCACCCTGCAAAGATCTTCCCTGAACACCCTAACTAAAGTAACTACACTCTCTGCACTCCCTACCCTATCACGCTGGGTTACATAACCTGGCTTAATTTTCTTCTGGCACCTGTCATTGCTGAAATTCTTATTTATTCATTTGTTTACTTGTTTATTGTCTATCTCCCTCACTAGAATGAATATCTGACAAGAACCTTATCTGTCCTGTTTCTTGCTCTAGCACAGTGTTGAACATTTTGTTGAATGAATTAATGAATGAACAAATGAATGAGCAAATGAACATCACTGACAATTATATAAAATATAACTCCACAAAAATATTAATTTTATTAATAAATTTCAGCTGTTGCTGCTAGATGAGCCCTGTCATTCTTTAGCTGTGTGACTTTAAAATTAGTATTTAATATCCTTAGTCTCAGTTACATCATCTGGAAAGTGGGCATATTATAGGGTTGTTAAGGAATAAGGTGAATGTGCATAAAATACTTAGCCCAATGCCTAGCACGTGGTATATGTCTTAGTTCTCTAGTGCAGCTAGAACAGAAATATC
>NW_006921672.1:9530717-9531826 GCF_000298275.1 Orycteropus afer afer | reverse complement strand
TGGTATATGTCTTAGTTCTCTAGTGCAGCTAGAACAGAAATATCACAAGTGGATGACTTTGACAAACCAAAATGTATTCTCTTACAGTGTAGGAGGCTAGAAGTTTGAATTCAGGTACCAGCTCTAGAGGAAGGTTTCACTCTCTGTCAGCTCTGGGGGAAGATGTCCATGTGGTTTGACATCTATCTTCCCCCCATCTCTCCTTGCTTAATCTTTTCCTTTTATATTCTGTAAGAGACTAACTCAAAATACAGGTGTGCCTAACCCAAGCCATGGTATTTTCAATCACCTCTTATGCATGTAAGACAATGAATAAGAAAGACCAACGAAGAGTTGATGCTTTTGTGTTGTGGTGCTGGAGAAGAATACTAAGAGTACCATAGACTGCTAAAAGGACTAACATCTGTCCTGGAAGAAGTGCAGCCAGAATGCTACTTGGAAGCGAGAATGCTCAGACTTCATCTCACCTACTTTGGTCATGTTGTCAGAAGCAACCACTCCCTGGAGAAGGACATCATGCTTGATATCATGCTCTCAACAAGATGGACTGACACAGTGGCTGCAACAATGGGCTCAGGTACAGCAAGGATCATGAGGCTGGCACAGGACCAGGCAGTGTTTCATTCTGCTGTGCATAGGGTCACTATGAGTTGGAGATGACTAACAACAACAACTCAAACACCCTCTACAGTAATCCTTTCTCATTAACATAACAAAGACAATCCACTGCTAAATGGGATTATAAGCACAGGCATAGTGGATTTACAACACATATTTTGGGGGGACACAACTCAATCATAACAGTACTCTATTAGAGCTCAAATTCTGAAGCACTGGGTTTGTCTACAGTGGGAGCCCTAACTCCATTTTGAGTCTTAACATAAGTTCAGATGCCATTTGAGTTCTTTCTGGCCATTAAACCAACAATATGGCTATGCAGAGACAAGTCCAGGACAAATCTAGGGAGGAGTCATTTGCCCTCAGGAAGAGTGTGGTTTAAAGTAGATGATGCTCACACAAAGAACTAAGGAACTTGTCTAGGTATGTTCTTAATGATTTACCAAAAATAGCCATGGGTTATCTAATTTAAATTAAAGGCTGAGGTGCTG
>NW_006921672.1:9518645-9519386 GCF_000298275.1 Orycteropus afer afer | reverse complement strand
ACATTCTCATCTTTGTTTTAAAATAATTGTTGACCATTGGGTCTCACATAGTTGATTATTTAAAGGAGCACAGTACCAACAGGTGATATACTTTGTTTTGTGAGCCAGTTTGTTATTTAGCTAAAAGGTGACCTCAGGGGCTAGTTTGGGTTCAAGGTTTAAAGAATATTGCAGGACAATACTCTCAGGGAGTCCTCCTGTCTCAACCCATCTACTAAGTCTGTTTGTTTGTTTGTTTGTTTAGGGGTTTGACGTTCTGTTTCACATTTTTCTCCCATTTTATCAGAGTCCATCTACTGTGACCCTGATCAGAATGGTCAATGGTGGTTGCTGAACACCATCTAGTTCTTCTGATCTCGGGGTAGATGAGGCCATGGTTCATGTAGACTATTAGCCCTATATACTAGTTTCTTCTTTGACTCTTTGGTTTTCTGCTTTATCTTTTGCTCCAGATGAGTAAAGAACAGTAGTTGTATCTGAGATGGCATTCACATGCTTTTAAGACCCCAGATATCACCAAATGAGAACGTAGAACATAAACTTTATAAACTATATTATAGCAGTTGACTGAGATGTCCCATGAGATTATGGTCCTAATCCCTTAAAGCCAAGAAACCAATCCTGTGAGGTGTTTGGTTATGCCTAAGAAGTATCCATGGAAGGAAGGTTGGGCAATCTACTTCCATAGTGATACGGCCTGTGAAACCCAAGGAGGGGTCGCTATGAGTCAGATCCAACTCC
>NW_006921672.1:9515374-9516555 GCF_000298275.1 Orycteropus afer afer | reverse complement strand
TGTGGAGTCTGCCTGCCCAGCACCTGCCCACATGAGATCAGCCTCCTTCAGCCCACCTGCTGTGACACCTGCCCCCCACCCTGCTGTGAGCCTGAGGTCTACGTGCCAACTTGCTGGCTACTCAACTCTTCCCAACCAACTCCAGGCATATCTGGCATCAACCTGACAACCCACATTCAGCCTGGCTGTCAAAGTCCCTGTGAGCCCTGCTGTTAACCAGTGACATCTTTGCAGAGGTTCAGTGATGTGGCTGCGCAACATGCTACATGTCATCTGACCTCCAACCTTCGCTACTGCCTCAGTCAAAGCTAAAGCAATCCCAACTGCTGGGACCTTACTTTCATGGATTTGCTCCACTTCTCAATTCTTTGCTCCTTTGGGTAAAGTTGGAGATATTCTCTCTGTCTTTTAAGCTATTTCACTGTTCTTTGAGAAATAATTATTTTGACTGTTAGTTAATAAACTTCACTCTGGCTTAGCAAATACAGACTTATGGTTATTTATTTCCATGCTTCCTTTTAAGTAAAGTAGGATGCCTACCTAAATCTGAACAGTCACTGATTATCACACTATCTAAGATTTATCTCAACAGAATGAGAACTCTCATGCTGGAATTTCTGAAAAATCAGACACTGCTCTTTGTGATATGTTGAAATATGAAAAATTAAGTGTTCTGGTTACCTAGTGCCACTCTGACAGGAATATAATACAAATTGGATGGCTTGAACAAACAGGAGTTTATCCTCTTACAGTTTGGAGGCTAGAAGTTCAAGTTCAAAGTACTAGGTTCTAGGGACTGTGTGAAAGCCCCTCAACCTGGGCCTTCAGCTCTGCCTCCTGCTCCCAGCCCAGTGAAGCTAGAAGCATCTCTTCACTCAGGCAGCTACTGGCTCCTAAGGCTAAGGAGCCCAAAATCAACAAATAAAATGGCACAGTTACAATGTTACCAAACCACATGGCCGGCCATCAATTCAAGTCCACTGAAAGTCCCAAGGTCAGACTTCCGGTAAGATGGAGGAATAGGCAGACAAGCGACACAGACCCTCTTCAACAAAGAAAAGAAAAACCAATTGACAGAGATACAGAAGATAATCCTGGAACCCTGAGCTTTGAAAGGAACAATACAGAAGTGGATTAGGCACCAACTAGTGGAAAAACCTGAACGAAAACAGTGAGTACAG
>NW_006921672.1:9510598-9512824 GCF_000298275.1 Orycteropus afer afer | reverse complement strand
TGGAAAGCAATATGGCGATTCCTTAGAAAGTTGGAATTGGAGATACCATTTGACCCAGCAATCCCATTACTAGGTATATATCCTAGAGAGGTGAGAGCCAGGATAGGAACAGATACATGCATGCTCATGTTCATCACAGCACTATTTACAATAGGAAAAAGATGGAAACAATCTATGTGCCCATCAGCAGAAGAGTGCGTAACCAAACTATGGTACATACACATACTGGAATGCTATGAAGCACTAAAGAATAATGTAGAGTCTGCATAATATGGATGAACTTGGAGGACATTATGCTGAGTGACATAAATCAGTCATAGAAGGACAAATGTAGTATTAGTTCGTTGTTGTGGAGGGTCAAGTAAAGGTTTATATATGGAAGGAAGCTTTCTTTGTTGGTTGTCAGGGGTTGGAGGGGAGGAGAGGGAACACTGCAAAAAAAAAATGCATTGACCCACGCCACTTTACTTTTATGTTTTTCACTGTACATAAATTATATTTCAATAAAATGCATTTAAAAAAAAAAAGAAAGTCCCAAGGTTGGCAGAGCATGGCAGGCTGCTGAACAACGACACAGCTACATGCAGGATTCAAGCATGCCATGAGCTAGAGACCATTCGCAAAGCTATTTCGTATATACGGGAAGCAGACCACATACCCAAAGCAGCTACTCAGCTGCTCCAATAGATTCCACCATGGAGGTAATTACCAATCGCACCATGGGAATAACTCCATTCAGCTGCCCAGCTACTCAACCAGGCCCAGCCAAGTTGACACACAAACTTAACCACCCCATTCAGTATGTCATTTTATACTAGTTACTGTCAAGTCAATTCCAACCCATGGCAACCCCATGTGTTTTAGAGTAAAACTAAACATAGGGTTTTCAATGGCTATGACTTTTGGGGAGTAGATCATCATGCCTTTCTTTTGAGGAGCCTCTGGATGGATTGGAACCACCAATCCTTTCGGTTAGTATCTGAGCACTTAACAGTGTACACCACCCCAGGATCTCAAGTCATTGTATGGGATCCTTTCATTCAATATTTTTGAAGACATACACTGTGCCAAGCACTATGCTAGATGTCTAGAGATCAATATATTGTTTAAAAATATTTTATTTAACTTTAAATTCCATTGACACTGATATTTTCCTTTCTTCTTTAATCAACTAAACAAATTGATCACTTTGCTAGTGTGTAGAAATAATTTTGACTTCCTTAGTCATTGTTACGAATGAAATTCCCAGCTCAAAATGCAATGAAATTTTGGAAATACACACACACACACACACATACATATATCCAACACACACCATGGGCTGCTAGAAGAATGAACAAATCTGTCCCGGAAGAAGTCCAACCAGAATGTTTCTCAGAAGCGAGGATGGAGAGACTCTGTCTCGTGTACATTGGACACGTTATCAGGAGGGACCAGTCCCTAAAGAAGGACATCGTGCTTGGTAAAGACAGTGGAAAAGAGGAAGACCCTCAACGAATTGGACTGATAGAATGGCTGCTAGAATGGGCTCAAACATAGCAACAACTGGTGAGAATGACACAGGACCTGGCAGTGTTTTGGTGGGTTCAAACTGGCGACCCTTCAGTTACCAGCTGAGCACTTTAACCACTGTGTCACCAGGGCTCCAGATAGATAGCTAGAGATATATACAGCTACTGCTATCAGTCAATTCTGACTCATAGTGACCTCCATTGGGTTTCCAAGGCAGTAAATCTTTATGGAAGTAGATTGTCCCATTTTCCTTCCATGGAGCAGCTGGTAGGTTTGAACTACCAACCTTCTGGGTAGAAGTCAGAGTCCTTAGGTATATGCAGTAAATGAATATATATATAAACTGTCAAGTCAAATCCAACTTATAGCGACCCCTCCTTGGGTTTCTGAGGCAGTATCTCTATGGAAGTAGATTGCCCAGTCTTCCTTCTGAGAAGTGGCTGGTGGGTTTGAACTGCCAGCCTTCTGGTTAGCAGGTGTGGTGTAGTAAATTATTTAGTGTGGCTTTTCTACCCATAAGTCTTTGTTAATTCCAAGGTGGGGTTTTCTATGAGCAACTGAGGAGCTCCTGATTGCTGAAGTTGTCTACCTGGAGTATTTCTGTTGGGAGTGGCACAAAACAGTGTTCTGGGAGGTGCCCACTCTCTCTCAGGTGCTTAGAGTTCTGATGCTATGATTGGCTATTTGGCCACCCTGCCAGGCTCAAAAGGAGGT
>NW_006921672.1:9492521-9510298 GCF_000298275.1 Orycteropus afer afer | reverse complement strand
GAGAGGTGGTGGGTGCTTTGGGAGGAATGGTTGGTGAAAGGGCTGGAGGGAGGCAGCATGTTTGGCCTTGCAGTAATAGGCCTTGGGTTACTGCTGTCTTCCTCTTGTGAGATTAGAGGAGGTCAGAACATGTGGCCTCCTTGCCGTTTTTACAGTTGGTGTCAGTTGGTGTCCGATGCTGTCAGCAGGCAAATGCCTTAGGCACTATGCCACCAGAGCTCCTACCTGTATATATGTATTTTAATATTTGCTATCTTCCAGAGAAATACATTTTAAAAGAATGTTAGCATTTATTGAGTATGCCTTGCTCCCTTGAATGAGGCTTTGTTTAAATCAGTCATAACTATGTTTCAAAGTTTACTACGCAAAAACCAAATTCACTGCCATCGAGTTGATTCCAACTCATAGCAACCCCCTGTGGGTTTCTGAGGCAGTAAATATTTACAGAAGTAGATGGCCCAGTGCTCCTTCCACAGAGTGGCTGGTGGGTTTGAACTGCCAACCTTCTGGTTAGCAGTCAAATACCTTAGACACTATGCCACCAGAGCTCCTTATGTTTCAAAGTTTACTATCCAAGTGATATGTAATATCATGTCATTGAAATAAACTTTAGGCAAATATCAGTCTATACTGCAGTACTCTCTATAAATCAGAAATAGTCACAGAATTTTAGAAGCAAAAACACACAGATCCTCTTTAAGAACAAAACTTTTACAATATCTATTAATCCATTTCCTTAGTTGTCTTGGAAAAATCCAAGTGCAACTAAGGTCTTTGCAGAAAGTTCCCAGAGCGCAATCTAGTTGATTATCTTCTTGGATTTGCCTTGGACTCTGGGCTGATAACTTTTCTCTCAGCCTTGGTTTCCTGATTATTACAATGGGAGTAATACCCTGTGCCCTGTGTGAAGACCAAATGGCCAAAGTGTAGAAATCGCTCATGTCAACAGCAGTACTGCTACACAGTACTTCCCAGCTTTCTTGCCAAGAAATATTTTATTTAATACTAAATTCCATTTTATTTTTGAAATATGTATTTTTCCAGGGGGCTTTTTTAGAAGATAACTTATTCATTCCTTCATCTGTGTTCATAACAACATAAATAAGTACCAGTGAGAGTTTTAGGATTAATATAAGATAACCATGGATACCATGCCAAGTTAAATTCTCTGGGTCCCAGTTCTCAAATCAGTAAAATGGTTGGTTGACTAGATGATTGCTGAAGTCACTTTCAGTTTTAAGGTTTGATGGTTCTAGATCATTCAGAAACATAACAAGGAACAAGTACCCTATACCACTAACCAGCCCCAACCCACTTTATTACTTTTACTGCTTTCATTAGCAATAAATAACATTTGGTGAATATCTATGTGCTTTCTGTGCATTAGCTCTTATTTATCATAAAAATGCTAGGCAGGTGCTACCATTACTCTCATTTTAAAGATGAAGAAACTTGGTCTGGGAAAGATTGTTAGGTGATGGAGTAGGGACCAACTTAAAACCATCTGAATCCAAAGTCAATTCTCTTTCCATTACAATAAAGCACTCTGCCTCTTCTGCAGATAATAATTGACCAGAGAGAAATATGGCTATATGTGGCTCTCTTCATTCAGAAGAAAGTATATGCTACCTAATAATATGTCCTCTACAATCCTCTAAATTGTATACTTGGTTGCATGTTATACTCAGCTTTCTCTGTGATTATAGTTAAAGACAAATGAATGTATACAATGAGTATAGGAATGATTGTTTATATTCTAAGGTGAAAACAAATCTTTTTTTTTTTTTTTTTAAGTCACACTTTAAATACTGATTACTATTTCAGCACATCCAAAATACTGGCTGAGTAATCAATCTTGCATTGAAATTTAGCAACCTAAACACATTTTTAATTTTCTGAAGAGCTTCAATCATAAGTCAAAGTAAAACGAGTTAAAAGTTAATAATTGTTTATCCTTGATAATAGAACAGCAAACCATTTCACTTTTCCTTCAAATTGTTCCTAATAGCCAAGCCTTTCTCTCCTCCTCACTGCCTCTAGGCTAATCTAAACTCTGATCAGCACACCCACTTATCACAGCCACAGTCTCCTAGTTGACCTTGACTGAGTATTCTGTGCCTCACCCATCTCCCAATGTCTACTCTGTAAGATCATATTTCTGACTAAATTGAGTTGCCTAAAAATTGAGGCTCACTCAAGATTTGTTTTTTACCAAATCACGGCTCTCAAAACCCTCAATCATCTGGTCCATTCCTTCTCATTAAATCTCACTTGCTAATAATTGTGGGGCAAGCTGTAGCCTACACTTGCAAGCCCACTGCTATCAAGTTGATTCTGACTCATAGTGACACTCTAGGACAAGTAGAACTGCCCTACAGGGTCTCCAAGCTGTAAATCTTGACAGAAGCAGACTGCCATGTCTCTCTCCTGTGGAATGGCTGATGGGTTTGAACGGCCGACCTTTAGGTTAGCAGCTAAGCACCTTAACCACTGCACTTCCAGGGCTCCTCAACTTACACTCTAGTCAGAACAATACCTCATACAGAATGGTTAAGAGAGTGATCTCAAAAACCAGACTGTCTTGCTTTAAACCATACCCCTATCAGTTATGTGGCCTTGGTCATATAAGTTCATTTCTCCATGCCTCGGGTCCCTCAAATGTTAGGTAAGAGTGAAAAAACAGTATGTGCTTCATTAAATTATGGTTAAGATCAAATTAATCAAAACATATACAGACCCAACATTAATGTGGACTGCTTAATAATCTCTAAACCAATTGATTCTAGTCTCCAGCTTCTTTCTGTACCCAAAAAAGTCTTACTGTACCTCCTTAGAAATACCAACATCAGCAGAATAGTGACCCCCAAGCTCCCAGAAGTATAAAACCTGGTCCCTTTGAGCTTCTACACTGGTATAACCCCAACTTCTCCTCTTCATTCCCAACCTGAGGACTACTACTCAGGTTGGTACTTACTGTGTTACCTCAATTTTCCTTCTTTGCATTTTCAGTCCTCCAACAACTATCTAATCAATTCCCTACATTAAATTCAAATACTTCATGTGTTTTTTCTATTGTTTGTTTCTTTTCCTGATAAACATGATACAGAAACATTCAATAAATGATAGTTATCATTATTTTCTAATTCCTTCCTTACAGTTTTATTTGACTCATTCCATTTATTTAACTATGTTAGGTACCAGAGATATGAAATGATAAGACGTGGTCCTTGCCTTTCAAGGGGATTACAGTCTAGCCAAGAGAATCAATATGCATACAAAATGGTACAGCAAAATGTTACGGTTCACATGGGGAGTAAGAGAGGCACTAAGAAGAGAACAACCAATTCTAAGGGGCAGAGGCTGAGAGCAGAGCAGAACAGGGTCACAGAAGAAGGAATTGTTTTCCTTGCCTGAAATGCACTTAATTCTTTTCTAAGAATTTCTGATTCCAAGCTTCTTTGATCACTTTAGACCTCTTTCCTCTTAGTACTTCCTCTTATGAGTATTCTCAGGGACTCCAGAGAAGAAACTACCATTTATCCAATAACTCTATTGCGCCATACATAATGCTGAGTGGTTTACATAAGTAATCTCATTTATTATCTATTTAACTCTTGCAACAAGACTATAGTAGGTAATTATTATTTCCCAAAATTTATAGTTGAAAAAACTGAAGCCCAAAGAAACTAAGTACCTTGTTCTAGTTCTTACAGTTAGGAAATTACAATCAGCATTTAAATCTAACGCTGAAACTCCTTCTGTTACTTCACATACTACCACAGTGGATAGCTTTTACAAACAGGGATTTATTCTCTTACAGTTTAGGAGGCTAGAAGTCTAAGTTCAAAGTCCCAGCCCTAGAGGCTGGGTGAAGGCCCTTTGACCTTGGGTTTCAGCTCTGCCTCTCGCTCCTGGCCCACTGAAGCTGCAGGCTTCTCTTAACTCAGGCAGCTGCTGGTTGCCGAGGCTGACAAACCCAAGGTCGACAAGTAAAATGGCACAATCCCAAGATTATCAAGCAATACCAAGCCACTAGCTAAACAGTCCCAAGACAGCAGACAATATGATGGGCTGCTGAATGAAGACTCAGCTACAGGCAGGGTCCAAGTGGGCCAAAAAGCAAAAGACCTTTCTCAAAGCTTCTTTTTATATACCGGAAGCAGACCACATCCCTAAGGCAGCTACTCAGCTGCTCACAGTAGATTCCACTATGGAGGTGATTACCAGTCTCATCATGGAGAATACTACATCCAGCTGCCCAGCCACTCAAAACCAGGCCCAGCCAAGTTGACACATAACCTTAACTACCACACTCACCAAGTATCTTATTATATGTTGCTTGAACCATATACAAAGGGATTTCTAGCCTCTTCCATCAGACTATGTGCCATCATGTTGGTTACTCAACAACTGCCATCCAATTCCAAACTCCTAGAGGACAGGGATCAGATCTTCTCTTTTTCTATCTCCAATCACACTGTTCAGAACATAAACAAAAAAACCAAACCACTGTTGTTGAGTTGATTTTGACTCATAGCTACACTGTAGGACAGTAGAATTGCCCCCACAAGTTTCCCAAGGCTATAATCTTCACAAAAGCAGACTGCCACATTATCTCCCACAGAGTGGTTGGTGGGTTTGAATTGCGAACCTCTTAGTCCGCACCTGACTGCTTAACCACTGTGCCACCAATTCTGTGTTCAGAACACAGGACTCACTAAATACTTGATTCACAGTGAATGAATTTGCTGATCAGTCCCCCTTTACTGCAGTTACATACTAGCTTTAGTCATGACATGTGACACTATCACTGAATTAAAGAGAAAGGAATGAGAAAAAAGGAGAAAAAGGGGGGAGTTCCAACTCTGCTTGTCAAGAGGCAGGTTATCGATTTCAGCGATGGTTTTGAAAAATGCAACAAGCAGGTTGGCAGTTTGGGTTTTTCTGACGAGGAAGAATTTTTCATGCACTTTTGTAAAGAGATGAAAGCACATTTTTCAACCATCATCCCATCAACCTTTGTTTAATAGTTACAACAACCAAATTCCATTGAAAGACTGAAGGGTCCTTTAAGTTTATACCTAATTGTATACATAATAATGGGATGGACAGTGGAGAGAATGATCCCGCAAGTCTCTGCACTTCCTAATCAAGGCCACATAGCTTATCTTCAATATTCATCGATGCCCTCAAATCCATGAAAAGATAGCAAGATGAATCTGGTAATAAATAAATAAAAGTCCTGTATGTTTTACTATTTAGGATACACAATTTGAGAAAGGTCATGTCTTAGTTCTCAGGGCCTTGATTCTTTATACTCAGCAGCAATCATACATAAAAACAAATTCTAATCGGTGAAAAAGAACAAAGCTAGGGTAGATACTGCAGTATTACCTATGACTGAGTAAAGGGAGACACTGTTTTGGAACTGGAACAGGAAGCATATTTGAATGTAGCAACACAACCAAATAAAACTGAAGGAGAGCTCATCCCATGGTTGATAAATAAGAAGTGAGTGCGTTATTTGTGTGGGAATATACAAACAACAACAAGGAAACCTTCAAGGGGATAGAAGCCATGCTCCTCGAGACTGATAGATATAAAAGAGCCACAGAGGACAACTCTGTAGAAGAAAACTATCCTTTGCAACAACACACCAACCTGATGATCCACTGCCACCATGTCTTGCTGTGAGTGTTGTGCCCAAGAATGCTGCAGTGTCCCCACTGGCCCTGCCACCACCATCTGCTCCTCTGATGTGTTCTGTCAGCGTGGAGTCTGCCTGCCCAGCACCTGCCCACATGAGATCAGCCTCCTTCAACCTGCCAACTGTGACACCTGTCCGCCACCATGCTGTGTGCCTGACTCCTATGTGCCATCATGTTGGCTACTCAACAACTGCCATCCAACTCCAAACTTGAATGGGATCTCCGTCACAACCTGTATCCAGCCCTGTGAGTGTGAGCCACCTTGCTGCTAGCCTAAGACATTGAAGGAGCTTGCCCACACTGCCCTGAGAATCTGCAACAGTCATCAAGGGCTGTTATGCAAATGGCTTATAACCAGAAATTCTGGAAGAAAACATTCTGACTTTAATTCTGCTGAAGTGTTCTTTTCATGATTTGAAAGATGATTTCAAATGAGAGGTGCAAAACGTGCTATCATGGACCACCTTACTTTAAAATTTAATAAACATTGCTCCCCAAACCATGCACTGTCTCAATGTTTAATACTATAATTACCCAACGACTCCTGACACATGCATCCTGAACCTATAAATAAATCCTGCAGAACTATATTTTCTGATGACATCAACATATATCTCATAGCTAAAAGGAAGCCTCCTAAGGTTATGTAAATACCTGAAGAAAATTGCTTGGATAGTAAAATATCTTAGGCTCTACGTATATATTCTTTTTAAATTCCAAATTCAGTATCTACTTTTATTTTTTTTTAATTTTTTCCCTGTCACTTTAAATAAATTCACATATGTCCTTAAAGAGGTTGAGAAACTAGAAATTAGAGATCAACATACTCAGAGAAGGGACCCCAAAGACTGAGCTGAGCTTTATTGCTTCATTATCTCTCAGATGAAAGTTTGAATGTAAAACTGTTCAACAACTCTAAAGCACTTCACAAATAGAACAACTCCCTTTGCTTAATTAAGGGGTTATTATATGTCGCTCCTCTAAAAAGAAACACTTTCTTGTTATTCTAATCTATACTTCAATTTCATCGAATTCAAAAAACATTTATCACGTGCCTACTACGTGCCACGCTTTTTTCTAGGTGCTTGAGACAAAGAAGATTATGACTCTCACTTTCAAGTGTCTCATGTAGCAAGTAAGACAAATATAAATGATAAATTGTACAGCAGAATTAAACAAGGACAAAACGGAAATACAGGCAACACGTTTTGGGAGAGTGCATAAAAGAATAGAAGCAAAGAGAACTCATCAACCGTTTCTTTATAAAGTCTGTATTTCACTGACGTTTGAGAGATAAGTGGAATTTGAAAGGTGGAGAATTAGAGAAGGGTATTTTAGACCAGAGAAAGAATATGCACAAGGCCACAGAGGTATAATGGACCTAGGAGATTCTGAGTTTTATTTTTATTTGATATGATCTGTGATAAATATCAGTATTTAAGCAAAAAGCATACCAACTTCACAAGTAAATTCTTCTTCCATGAAATGTATGAAGCTTATCAATTGTTGTTGTTGTTATGTGCCGTCGAGTGGGCCCCGACTCATAGCAACCCCTCCTTGGGTTTCCGAGGCAGTATCACTACAGAAGTAGGATTGCCCAACCTTCCTTCCGAGGAGTGGCTGGTGGGTTTGAACCGCCAGCCTTCTGGTAGCAGTCAAGTGCCTTAGGCACTATGCTACCAGAGCTCCCGCTTATCAATTAGTGACAACAGTATTTTCCACCAATTCATTTTAGTCAGTTTTCCCCTCTTTTAAACAGGTTATATTGTTTTTCCGTAATGTCCTCTCAGGAACAGCCAACCAAGGACTCTATACTTTGCGCTTATCCAGCAATCATTTGCCATTCAACACATTATGTCATTTAGATTCTACTCTCTGAATAATGTTGGGCTGATCATGAGGGGGATGCGAAGATGCTAGAATTGTGGGACATTACACACTGGATATTATCCAGTCTAATCTCATTTGCCAACCTACAGAACGCTAAGTCAAGGCCAACAGAGGTGAAGAATGTTGCATAAGGCATTCCTTAAAGGAATTTATAATCTAGTTTAAGAGTCAAAATGCGAAAATAAATAAATATGCAAAGCAGGGAGTAAGTCAGTGACAAAATGACTTTTACTAATGTCACAGTTCTAAGTCATGTCAGATTAGAGCCCCTTCTAATAATCCACTATTATTCTGGACAGATGATCAAATGGAAATTCTCCTTTTAGTTCCTATTTCATTTTAAAGTATGTACATCATGGGTGTGAAAATGAATGAAGAATGAGATGGTTTTACTTCTGATGTGTATTTAATAAAGGATTGCAACTGAGTGGATCTTTTCTTCCAGAGAATTTACACTATGACTCACTACAAGATTGGCATAACTTTGAGAATAGAGGCTCTTCAAAAAAGAAAAGAAAGAAAGCCATAGTGTAATGCAATCTTTGGAAAATCAGTATAGATTTATTAAGAATAATGAAAAGGAGTTTCATCTGTACCCTTCTGGATGTCAATTTGATTGGTTACTAGAACATGAATTATGCCATCACCAAACAAGGCAAATATGTGTGACATGCACATAGACATATACTACATTCATCTATAAGCAGCCATAAGCTTGTTGGCTTTATTGGGTAGAAAATGTTCCAGTTAATCATTTGAATTGCTTGTTCTGAAATTAGTAATGAAAAATCACATCACATTATTCATATTATTCAAAATTAATGAAAAAGACAAAGAGAAGAGTTTACTGTCAGAAACTATAGCTGAATTGTCATTTGAACTGATTACCCATAACTCACATTAAGTTTTGGCATGCCAGGACCCTCTGAAGATAAAGATGACAAGTCAATGAGTCAAAAACAATTTCATGAAGGTAGTGACTCTTAATGGGCAAGCAAATACCTAACTGATTAGAGAATCTTACAGAAAAAGAGTGGCCTAAACAAAAATAAGGATAGGAATCCTTCTGGTTGGACCACACCCATTAGAGAGGGTATATAAGAGCCCCGGAGTGAGGGGAGACATTCACACCTCAGAAGCTTCATCCTTCTCTTCAACCAAACCAGTAAGACCACAGATTCCCAACAACATGTCTTGCTGTGCTTCCTGCTGCTGCAGTGTCCCCACGGGCCCTGCCACCACCATCTGCTCCTCTGACAAGTCCTGCCGATGCGGAGTCTGCCTGCCCAGCGCCTGCCCACACACCATCTGGTTACTGGAGCCAACCTGCTGTGACAACACCCCCCCACCTTGCCACATCCCTCAGCCCTGTGTGCCCACCTGCTTCCTGCTCAACTCCCACCAGCCCACCCCAGGCCTGGAGAACCTCAACCTCACCACCGTCACCCAGCCCTGCTGTGAGCCCTGCCTCCCACGCTGCTGTTGAACAGCGGCTTCCTGGCCAGTGCCCGACGATGAAGAACCCAGAAGCTGTCTATTCAGTGTTCACCTGCCTCAGTAGTTTATTAGATGTTGGGAGGTAGACCAGATGGCCCAGATATGGAAAACCTAGTAGCTTTCATTTTGATGAAGAGGAAAACAAGATATTTTTCATGGTTATTCAGCTAATAACTATTTGGCTCACTTGGGCAGATGAATATCAACTACTATCAAAATACTACTGAAATCTTTAAGACTTCAGACTCTTCTTTTCTTGGTCATGTTGTTTTCTTGGATCTTATTTCTCATATTGGGTATTTTCATAGAAGCAAAATAATTTCTTGATGGTTTTCCAATAAACTTAATATTTCTGGCAAGATGTGCTCTTTTTTCAGAGTTTTTGCTGTTTCTTTCATTTAAAAAAAAAAAGAGAAATACAATTATTTTATTTTAAAAAGATCTATTAAAAGAATGACTTGGCACTAGCTTTCTAGCTTTAAATTAACTAATGTGTTTACCTTCCCTCCTAATTCCTCGGACAAATACAATTTTGGGATAAGCCAGATTGATTTATTTACCTACACTTTACTAGGCAAATCACATACATTTACTCATTTAATCATTACAACAGCATTAAGTAATGAAAAAAACTAAACCTTTATGAGTCATTAAACATTCCCAAAGTCATAAAGTTAGTTACTAAGAAAACCAGAATTAAATCTGTCATATGTCTGACTGTAATGTCCAGTTCTTTCTACCACGTGTCATACAGGCTTCAGCTCTTAATAGGTGCTTAAGGAACATGAGATATTAACTTAATATATTCCAAGAGAAATAAGTGAAAGATTCAACCATCACATTCAATCATAATAGAAAAAGAATATATTGACTCATAGATTAAGATTGGAAGGTATTCAGTTCTAAGATCTTGGTCATCTAGTGGACTTGCCAATCTTGACTTGATTTTCTCTTAGAGGAAGTCTGAAGAGGTCAATTTTATTTGCAAGACATTAGGAATGTATCGCTACTTGCCACCATAACTCAGCACAGAAGTTCTACCCCAGTATTTAATAGAATGCCAGTACTTTTCCATAATGGACTGAGACTTACAATTAAAACCCTAATTAAACATGCCACCTACTTAATTTTATCTTGTATAGATTATCCCTATCCCTGCTTAGAAACCATATGTGTGTGTGTATGTGTATATATATGGGAGCTCTGGTAGTGTAGTGCCTAAGGCATTTGACTGCTAACCAGAAGACTGGCAGTTCAAACCCACCAGCCACTCCTTGGAAGGAAGACTGGGCAATCAACTTCCATAGAGATACTGCCTCAGAAACCCAGACAGGGTCGCTATGCGTCAGGACCAACTCAAGGGCATGAGTTTCATTTTATGTTTTTTTGGTTATAAAATCTAATATCCATTTGTATCTCAGATAAAACAATAATTAAATTTCATTTTTACCCATCAAATTGGCTAAGACTTTTAAAGTAAAATACTCCTCAAAAAATAGGTTAATGGATGTGGAACAAAACTCAAAACCATTAAAAAAAAAAAAAAAAAAAAAACGGGAACCAGATTTGCTGGTCTGATAGAACCTGATGGAACCACTGAGACTATGGTCCCTAGCTGCCCTTCAGGTCTGGAATTGAACCCACTCCTGTGGCTTCCAGCCAAACAAAAGACAGGCATATGAGTTCGACATATACATTAGTTAGGTACACTCCTTGGAGAAACCAAACATGGGAGAATAGAAAGGCTGTGTATACACAGGGAGACAGCTCTGGGGGCAGGAGTGCATGGAGGGAAGCACACAGGGAAGAGGTAACTACGGGGAGGAAGTGGGAGGGGAGCTATTGCATTGTGGGAAATTGTAGTCAATGTCATAAGACAAGGTGTATGTGAGCTGCTGTAGGGAAAGTGAATTTGCTCTGTAAACTTTCAAACAAATCACAATAAAAAAAATTTTTTTTAAATAGGTTAATGGGAATTCTTGAGCACAGCTAGTGGGAATGTAAGTAGATAGAACCATTTTGGAGACCAGCATAGCAATTATTGGGACAAATGTTAATTACCAATATTTTAAGGCCTTTGTTATTTATTGCCATACTGATAATAGACAAGGAAGGACTTAACTGTGCTCATGTGGAACCTATACATACACCAAGAGGAAGTCATTCGAGCAGAACAAGGGGATAGTACATGGTTTAATTCAGGAAAGGTATGTGTCAGGGTCCCAAATTCACAGCTAAATCCTGAATTTGGAAATCTAATATCCATTTGTATCTCAGTTTGTCATATTGTGGTGGCTTGCACGTAGCTGTGATGCTGAAAGCTATGGCACCAGTATTTCAAATACCATCAGGGTCACCCATGGTGGGCAGGTCTCAGTGGAGCTTCCAGGGTAAGACAGGAGGACTTGAAAAAAAAAAATGACCACTGAAAACCTTATGAATGGCAGTGGAACATTTTCTGATATACTGCCAGGAGATGATCCCCTCAGGTTGGAAAGCACTTGTAATACGACTAATATGACTGGGGAATAGCTATCTCCTCAAAGTAGAGTTGACTTTAATTACTTGGATGGAATAAAGCTTTCAGGACTTTCACTTGCTGATGTGGTATGACTCAAAATGAGAAGAAACAGCTGTAAACATCCATTAATAATGGAATTGTGTATGAATCTAGGAAAATTGGAAGATGTCAAAAATAAAATGGAATGCATAAAGATCGATATCCTAGGCATTGTTGTTGTTGTTGTTATGTGCCGTCGAGTCGGCCCCAACTCATAGCGACCCCTCCTTGGGTTTCCGAGGCAGTATCACTACGGAAGTAGGATTGCCCAACCTTCCTTCCGAGGAGTGGCTGGTGGGT
Organism: Orycteropus afer afer; assembly: GCF_000298275.1. NCBI lineage: Eukaryota > Metazoa > Chordata > Mammalia > Tubulidentata > Orycteropodidae > Orycteropus > Orycteropus afer. Next base: position 9,498,343 of record NW_006921672.1, on the reverse strand, counting down.
TTGAACCGCCAGCCTTCTGGTTAGCAGTCAAGTGCTTTAGCCACTATGCTACCAGAGCTCCTATCCTAGGCATTAGTGGGCTGAAATGGACTGGTACTGGCATTTTGAATCAGAAAAACATATAGTATGTCAAGAAAGACAAATTGCAGCTGAACGGTGTCAAATTCATCATCAAAATGAACATTTCAAGATGTATCCTAACGTACAATACTGTTAGTGATAGGATAATATCCATATGCCTACAAAGAAGACCAGTTAATATGACTATTATTCAAATTTATACATCAACCACTAATGCCAAAGATGAAGAAATTGAAGACTTTTATCAACTTCTGCAGTCTGAAATTGATCAAACAGCAATCAAGATGCATTGATAATTACTAGTGATTGGAATGTAAAAGCTGGAAACAAAGAAGAAAGAACCTCCAAGACTATGACCCTTAGTCACTCATTAACCCTATAAGCCACCCCTGGGGCTCAACTTTGAGCCAAACAAAGACAGGTGTGTAAGGTGAAAAACACCAGGGAGGTAGGTACTCCCTAGAACACCCAACCATATGAGATCAATGGGCAACATTTGCCCAGGGATAAAGCTCAGAAGGCAGGAAGGAATAGGAAAGAAGAATGAATGGAAAAAAGGAAATGCAGGAGGAAGTGAGAAAGTGTTATTACATTGCGGGGATTGTAATCAATGTCACAAATCAAAATGTGTAAATTGTTGAATGGAAAATCAATTTGATCTGTAAACTTTCACCCAAATCATAATAAAAAGTTGAAAAAGAAAGAAAGATGTTTACTGTTATTTTATTGACTATGCAAATGCTTTAGACTGGGTGGATCATAACAGATTGTAAATAATATTGAGAAGAATAGAAATTTCAGAACACTTAAATGTGCTCATGAAGAACCTATACACAGACCAAGAGGCAGTCATTCAAATAGAACAAGACGATACTGTGTGGTTTGAAATCAGAAAAGGTGTGCATCAAGGTTGTATCTTTTCACCTACTTAGTCAATCTGTATGCTGAGCAAATAATCCAAGAAGCTGGACTATATGAAGAAGAATGTGGTATCAGGATTGGAAGAAGATTAATTAACAACTGCCATAAGCAGATGACACAATCTTCCTTGCTGAAAGTGAAAAGGACTTGCAATACTTACTGATGAAGATCAAAGACTATATCAACATGGATTACACCTCAGCAAAAAGAAAACAAAAACCCTGACAACTGTACCAATAAGCAGCATCACAATAAATGGAGAAAAGATCAAAGTTGTCAAAGATTTCATTTTACTTGGATCCTCAATCAACACCCATGGAAGCAGCAGTCAAGAAATCAAATGGCATATAACATTGGACAAATCTGCTATAAAAGACCTCTTTAAAACATTAAAAAGCAAAGATGTCACCTTGAGAACCAAGGTGTGCCTGACCCAAGCCATGGTAATTTCAATTGTCTCATATCCATGCAAGAGCTGGACAATGAATCAGGAAATCCAAAAAGAACTGATGTATTTAAATTATGGTATTGGCAAGGAACACTGAATGTATCATGAACTGGCAGAAGAATGAGCAAATCCACCTTGGAAGAAGTACAGCCAAAATGCTTCTTAGAAGGAAGAATGGTGAGAAGTCATCTCACCATTTATATGTGGAAGGACCAGTCCCTGGAGAAGGACATCATGTGTGGTAAAACAGAATGTCAATGAAAAAAGAGGAAATCCCTCAACAAGATGGATTGACACAGTGGCTGTAACAATGGGCTAAATCATAGCAATGACTGTGAGGACGGCACAGGGCTAGCCAGTGTTGTGCTCTGTTGTACTCAGGGTCACTATGAGTTGGAACCAACTCAACAGCACCTAACAATGACTATCCATCTATCCACAGAGAGAGAGAATATCTCTCAAAGATAAGATTTTGGATAAGTTGGGGTTTCTTTGTACTTTTCTGTATATTTTTCAAATTTAATATATAATATTGTATAGTTAGAAAAAGGAATAAGTGGGTTTTGTTTTGTTTTGTTTTTTGCCACTTCACCATACTTCTCAATAGCATACTTCTCCACATTAATGTGCTTTTGATTTTCAAAAACTCTAAAATTAAATGAAAGTTATTAAAATTAAGCTCAAATCTTTAAAAAAAAAAAAAAAAGATAACACTTTATCATACCAATTCCTACAGATAAAGGTGAGGCTAATAAAAAATTGAGCAGCAGTAGAAAGAAGGCCTATGCACTACAGGTGTACTGTCACTCAGTAGTCCCCTGCAGGGCTAGTGTTGGAATATAATAGCAGAAGCCTTTTGTGATACCTCATAAAGCTGTGTTCTAGTGACAAATAGTAAGAGTAATCAGTTCAGATTTAGCAAAGAACTCCAATAAAAGTTAATTAGGAGAATAGAGACTCTTTACAGGCATCTAAATGGCAAACCAATCAAAGGATAATGGGTACACGAACATAAACAAGAACCAGGAAAGAAGCCTTCTGGTTGGACCAACACCCATTAGAGAGGGTATATAAGAGCCCCGGAGTGAGGGGAAACATTCACACCTCAGAAGCTTCATCTTTCTCTTCAACCAAACCAGTAAGACCACAGATTCCCAACAACATGTCTTGCTGTGCTTCCTGCTGCTGCAGTGTCCCCACGGGCCCTGCCACCACCATCTGCTCCTCTGACAAGTCCTGCCGATGCGGAGTCTGCCTGCCCAGCGCCTGCCCACACACCATCTGGTTACTGGAGCCAACCTGCTGTGACAACACCCCCCCACCCTGCCACATCCCTCAGCCCTGTGTGCCCACCTGCTTCCTGCTCAACTCCCACCAGCCCACCCCAGGCCTGGAGAACCTCAACCTCACCACCGTCACCCAGCCCTGCTGTGAGCCCTGCCTCCCACGCTGCTGTTGATTGATAACTACTCTGTCCTGTGCCTGACACTGAAGGAATCAACCAAGAAGTTTTAGTGTTCACCTGTCTCAGTAACTGTAACTATCTTCTTTGTTTAAGAAGATGGACAAGGGGTGGTACTATCATTGACAAATCCCCCCAAAAAAGGAAATCAAGAGACTTTCAATGCCCTTGTAGCTGATATTAGGAACCAAGTAAAGTTTGAATAGGTGAAATGCTGTAGGCTTCCCAAAGTTGTTCAATTTCTTCATATCAGTGTGGATCTTTCTTTGGGTACTTAGGGAATTCTGTTTCCAGTCTTGAGTATCTTTCTGGAAATTGAGAAGGTTCTTCATGATCATCCTAATAAACTTCACATCTCTGGCATAGCACATATGTCTACAATTACTTTTGTTTATTTCTGTCCATTGGTTAAATGTTTCTTAACTCCAGATGTTAGCTTTCAAGAAAAACTAGGAACATCTGAAAAATTAAAAATGGTGGCAGTAGTGACAATTATTTCTTACTATTGTTGTTCTGGCTGTTTTAAGAAAATTAAATGGCCTTGCATAGAAGATGGTTCAGTACTTTGGCATAATTGGAAGTAGACTTTTCCCTAACTCATCCTCCCCAAAAATGGTTTAAGGTAGGTTGGGAAAAATTTACTACGACTCGAAGACCAAATATGACAAAACATGTCAACTAATCCAGGTAAGTTTATCTATTTATGTAAAAATAATAATGTCATTATTTATCTATCAATTATTTATTAAATACTGATTATGTGTTCTGTTCGGAAGGAAGATGGGGCAATCTACGTCCGTAGTGATACTGCCTCGGAAACCCAAGGAGGGGTCGCTGTGAGTCAGGTCCGACTCGATGGCCCACAACAACAACATGTGTCCTGTATTTTATCACCTCTACTCAAAATGACCTGATGATCTAGCAAATGAAACAGATATATATACAATACCCATTCATTTCTTCATAAAACCAAACCCAAACCATTGAGTTTCCCATTGAGTCGACTTCAACTCACATCCCTTCATACAGTTAACAACTTTTTACTGAGTTCCAGGTAATATACTGTAATAAAAAATATGATAAGCATACTGTCCATCACATTATTCAAGTGCTGTGGGACCATAAAGTTGAAAACAATTAAGATTGTTGCCATAGGGATAAAAAGGGGAAAGATATAAGAAAAAATAAAGTGTCTGGAGCTGTTGGTCAGAGATATGAAAGAGAAGAAGGTATGAAAAAAAAAAAAAAAAAGGTAGGCAGTGGGGTTATGTCATCAACTGAGCCTGGGAGCAGAAGAAGAGAGAATTCCAGAAGGAAATCATGTATCCTGCTCAAGATATGTCAAGTTGAAGGCACAAGTAGCATATCCAAATGCAGTTCAGACTGCCGGAATTTGCAGAATAGTGTTTGAGGGAAGAAGAAGATGTATGAAGAGAAGGACAGAAAGCTGTGTCAGGCAGGGTTCCCCTCAAGCATTACCAGAGGGATGAGCTGCATGTAAGCAGGATAAAATTCCATGAACCTCGCAGAGCACGGCTGCTGGAGCATTCAAAGCTGAATGGAAATACCAGCAGCCATTCAGTATTGATAAGGAGCCCTAGTAGCACAATGGTTAAGTGCTCCGCTGATAACCAAAAGGTTGGCAATTGGAACCCATCCAGTGGCTCCACGGGAGAAAAACCTGGGAATCTGCTCCTGTAAAGACTACAGCCTAGAAAATCCTATGGGGCCATTCAACTCTGTCACAGGGGGTCACTATGAATCAAAATCAATGCCACGGCACTTAACAACAACCTTCAGTACTGTTGTTGTTGTTGTTATATGCTGTCGAGTCGGCCCCAACTCATAGCGACCCCTCCTTGTGTTTCCGAGGCAGTGTCACTACGGAAGTAGGAATGCCCAACCTTCCTTCCGAGGAGTGGCTGGTGGGTTTGAACCGCCAGCCTTCTGGTTAGCAGTCAAGTGCCTTAGGCACTATGCTACCAGAGTTCCAACCCAACCAGAGTGGAAAAAGTTCTCTGAGCACCTCACACATTTAACTAATGTTCCAGAAAGGACACACCAAAAAGTAAAAGTCACAACCTTGATCGACACTAAAATGCATAAAAATATTAAAAAAAAAAAATGCAATGTGACAGCTGCTGTATTGGGGAGATGTACAAATTGTTATACAAGAGCCCCCATCTCAACATGAAGCAGTGGGATGTCATTTCAGCTGAGTTTTGATTTGTGAGTTCATCAAGGAAAGGGACAGAGAAGAGCATTAGACAAAGGAAAACACGCCTGCAAAGCCCAGAGGTGTGATTGGAGTCTGAGATACCTTTGAGAGAGGGTATCTGGGAAAAAAACTAGAAATGCAAATTGGCATTAGATTGAGGAAGGTCATATATATGAAGCTTAGAAAACTGGACCTCGTAAGTGCTGAGTGACAAAAATAGACTTGTATTTTAGAAGAATGATTCCAACAGTAGTAGGTTTATGTTCTGGGGTAAGAGTATAACATAAAACAAAAGAACTGTGTCATCTTTATTATGACCTTCCATGGTATCTATTTATTTTTCTTTATTCCTAATGTCCCCTGGGAGTCCTTGGGTAGCACAAGTGGTTAAGCACTTGTTCTGGTCACCTAGTGCCGCTCTGACAGGAATATACCACACAGGGGATGGCCTTAACAAGCAGGAGTGTATTCTTACAAATTGTAGGCTTTAAGTCCAAGTCCAAAGTGCCAGGCTCTAGGGGCTGGGTGAAAGCACCTCAACCTTGGAGCCCAGCTCTGCATCCTGCTCCCGGCCCACTGGAGCTAGAGGCGTTTCTTCACTCAGACAACTGTTGGCTGCTGAGGCTGAGAAGCCCCAAGGTTGACAAATAAAAAGGCACAGTCCCAATGTTACCAAACCACATGGCAGGCCA
>NW_006921672.1:9489570-9491935 GCF_000298275.1 Orycteropus afer afer | reverse complement strand
CCGAGGAGTGGCTGGTGGGTTTGAACCGCCAGCCGTCTGGTTAGCAGGCAAGTGTCTTAGCCACTATGCTACCAGAGCTCCCATTCTGAGACTGTTATAAAGCAATTGCTGGGAAATTTCCAGATTCTAAAATGAAAACTATAACTACAGATTGCCATACCATACACTAATAAACCCAAACCCAGTGCCATTGAGTCAATTCTGACCCATAGCAACCCTATAGGACTGAGTAGAACTGCTCCCATAGGGTTTCCAAGGCTGTAAATCTTTATGGAAGCAGATTGCCTCATCTTTCTCCCACGGAGCAGCTGGTGGGTTCAAACCACTGGCCTTTGGGTTAGCAGCTGAATGCTTTAACCACTGTGCCACCAGAGCTCCTTCAGCATTAATAAATCAAGGCCAAAATACATAGTCCTTCCCTGTGTATCTATATAATAACCAACAATCAATATTTTACAAATAGAAATTAGGGTGAGACAAAAGAAAATGTCTTATTTTACCTGCAGTTACTTTAAAATAATGACACATTGCTGCATTTTAATTAAGTTGACCCTATGATGAATAATCAAGACATGGATTCTCTTCAAAGACACTCTTCTCTTGCTTGACTCATTGGGTTTGCTAGGGACTGTAACATTCCTTTGGATATTTGTAATTTTAAATTTGTTTTTGAATCCTTGAACTCATATCATGGCATAACAGTACCAATATGACATGAGTTACTCCAAGAACTTTAAGCAAAAGTGTTGATTTTAGAACCACCAAATCAAATTGAACTCTGTCCAGTGAATAATAATTCCTAAAAGACTGTTTTAATCCATCCTCTATTTTGTTTTTTCCATTATCAGATAACTAGAAGTAGTGCTCAGAGTTAGAAATAATTAAGTTTGTTCTGAATCATGAAATTTTTAACTTTGTCAAATTAATGCTTTTTTCTATAAGGATCTCAAAGATTCTGGAGGAGGTTTGCTCTGTGTTACCTTGGAAATGAAATAGATGATAGAATCGATTACACCTCAAAATAGAGGTGATTCAAAAGAGAAAAGCTGCACCTCAAGTCCTGTTCCCTTAGGTACTCCACTAGGGATTTCACCCAATGGAATTGCTGATCTGGAACCCACATTGTAGAATTTTTATTCTTCAAGTTCCAGTGTTTTTAATTTTCATACAATTGAACCCTTCCGAAAAATAAGTAAGATAAAGCAGACTCCATATTTTAGACAAAGAATCTTCTAAAAATGTATTGACCCATGTCACTTTAGTTTTGTGTATTTCATTGTACATAAATTATATTTCAATAAATTGCATTAAAAAAAGAAGAATCTTCTATAGCTTTCTTGTGCCTGTTCTAAAAGAGCAATCAGTGAGGATCTCTCAAGAGCCTAAAAAACTGTTAACTGATCATTTATGTTTTAATCTTATTAGAAATATCTGAGTAACCTACAGGTATTTTCAAATACCTTACTTTGGACGTGTCATCAGGAGGGGCCGATGCCTGGAGAAGGACATTGGTAAAATGTAGAGCAAGATAGGCATGGGAAAGCCTCAGTGAGATGGATTGACACAAAGACAGCTGCATCAATGGCCTCAGACATACCAAAAGCCATGAGATGGTGCAGGACTTGGCAATGTTTCCTTCTATTACACATGGGGTCATCAAGAGTCAGAACCAACTCAGTGGCAACTAACAACAACATTCCCAACTAAGAAGTATTATCTCTGATCTAAAAATGAGACATATGAGAAGTGGAGAAGGCAAGTTTCAGCAAAGCAAAGATTTCAACTCCAGGTCCTGATAACCAATTTATATTTTGGCCTGGAAGGCACAAATTAACACCCAAAAGTTATATAATGTGATCTTTCAATTTGCATACAGAGAAATATGGTTCACACACACACATAAACACACATACACTTTCAAACCAAGTACACACCTCACTCTTCTACTATGTAAGCACAAATACTGTCAAGATCACAAAAACCATTGCAAAGATTCTAATCACAGAACATTTTTATGGTGGTGGTAACAAATATACAGCATTATGATCTGCAATATTAATTTTAAAGGAGACACAATTTATGCTCAGGATCAAAATTTATGCAAGTATTATTTTCCTTATTTTTAATCAGTTATATCTATCTATCTATCTATCTATCTATATATATATATATATATATATATATATATAATTATTATTTTGTTAAAATTGGTTTGAGGCCCTGGCTGGAGGCCTGCTAATTCTCCTTGAACAGCAGATTAAGTCGATTAAGTTAACTCGGCAACTATTTCCCTTATGTGGCTTCTCATAGTCTTGGTCTACTAGCACCACCCTAATTGCCCTGAGGCCATGTACTCAACAATTAG
>NW_006921672.1:9479504-9489470 GCF_000298275.1 Orycteropus afer afer | reverse complement strand
CCATATTCTGTCGAAAGGAGACTGCCTCCTGTGAAGATTTTCTGAAACCAGTATTGTATGGAAATGGTGTAAGTCCTAATTTAGTAACCTGAAGTTATCCCTCTTTTATGAGGCATAAAACTCCTCCTTGATAAATAAACACGACTAATGAAATGTTCTTAGGAAAACTGGCATCAACAATGATAAAACATCCAGAGGAGTCTGTAAATACCCATTTGAGGGGCTATATAAACGGGAAGGAAGAAGACTTTTGGAGTCGGGTAACTTGAGTTCTGCACCTGGTCTCAGTTCTTCACTTCTAATAGGATGGCCTCTGACTGTTCTCCCACACACTGCTCTTCTGAGTCTGGTGCCAGGGCTTCTGATTGTCCATCTGTTTCAACTTGTCCTGTGGAAACAACCTGTCTCCCTGCCTGTGCTACCTCCAGATGCCAGACCCCCAGCTTTCTGTCCAGGTCTTACTTGTCAACTGGTTGCCTCACACCATGCTACTTTGCTGGGAGTTGTAATGTTCCATGCTTGGTAGGGAGTGGTCCTTGGTGTGAAGATGGGGTGTTCAACAGTAATGAGAAGGAGACAATGCAATTCCTGAATGACAGACTTGCCAACTACCTGGAAAAGGTGCGAGCCCTGGAAGAGGAGAATGCAGAGCTGGAAAGCAGGATAAGAGAACAATGTGAGCAGGGAATCCCACTGGTGTGTCCCGATTATCAGTGTTACTTCGACACCATTGAAGATCTCCAACAAAAGGTCTGGCGTCTCATTGCCCTAATCCCTCTGTTTCCCCCATCTGTCGCTTGCTTTGTTTTTATACCTGAAGAGGATGTTTTAGGCAAGAAAAGAAACGAAGGGAGAAGGGAATTCCAAGAGCTAATGGGATGTAGGAGCTCTGGTGGCCTAGTGCCTAAGGCATTTGTCTGCTAACCACAAAGCTGGCGGTTCAAACCCACCAGCCACTCCATGGAAGGAAGACTGGGCAACCTACTTTCATGAAGATTTAGTGCCTCAGAAACCCAAAAGGGGGTCACTATGAGTCAGAATCGACTCAATGGCAGTGAGTTTAAGTTTTTGGTAATGGGATGTAGTGGAAAGAGCTCTGGATTATTAGTCAGGAAACATCACTACTAGCCCCAGTGCTGCCACTAATTAGTTCAGTGACAATAATAAAGTCACTTATCTACAGGCTGTGCCTTTATCATTTATAAAATCAAGGAAAATTGTATTATATCTAAATTTGCTTCTCATGTAACACTGTGCATTTGTATTATTTTTAACACAGAAAATGAAATGTTAACTTTTTAATCATATAATTTCACCTAGTAACCATTTTCTTCTTCTACCGCAGAATTTTTATCATTATGGATGGGGTTCTATATAGCCATGCTACAAACTACTTACAGAGAAAAATGTAACTGTGTCCAATTCCCAAGCAATATTGCAAAACGTCTTGTAGTCATAAAAAATAAGCCATTTTATTTCTCTATTTTGTTGCCAAGCCATCACTTTTTTCTTCATGAGGGACATCATTAATCAGAAAAGCAGGATGAAAGCTATTTTATATTTTCCTACAAATATTTTAAAGGATAAATAGTTATATAGCTACTAAGTGAATAGATTCCTAGGACTCTTTCAAAGAATCATTTGTTACATGATAACTTACTTCCTAGATCTTGTGCACAAAGGCAGAGAATTCCAGACTGGCGATACAGCTTGACAACTGCAAACTGGCTGCTGATGACTTTAGGTCAAAGTAAGTTTAATTTGAATTTGAAAATATTTTATAATTCCCCTTTTCTCTTCTGTCTGTCTGTCTCTCTCTCTCTCTCCCACTTTTTCTCATGCACACTCACGCTTGGTACAAATAGTCCCTATGTAATATTTTTAAGCTAAAAATGCTCACGAAACTCAATTATATACTTATCTGGGATGTAAAAGAAATTAGAGTATGTGGCTCCCTTGAAGGAGCTCTGGTGGTGCAGTGGTTAAAGCACTTGGCTGTTAACCAAAAAGTCAGCAGTTTGACCCTACCAGACACTCTGCAAGAGAAAGATGAGGCAGTCTGCTTTTGTAAACATTACAGCCTTGGAAACTCTATGGGGCAGTTCTACCCTGTCCTATAGGGTCACTATGAGTTGTAATCAACTCAAAAGCAGTGGGTTGGTTTTTTGTTTTGTTTTGTTTTGTTTTGGCTCTCTTGACTCCAGGTGTCATTCATCAGTGTACCCCGATGACTTTGCACAGCGCCTAGCAGAGTAAGCACTGCATATATCTCTTTTGCTGTGACAGGTACGAGAGTGAACTGTCTCTCCAGCAGCTGGTGGAGGCTGACATCAGTGGTCTGCATAGGATCCTGGAAGAGCTGACCCTGTGCAAGTCTGACTCAGAGGCCCACGTGGAGTCTCTGAAGGATGATCTCCTTTGCCTTAAGAAAAGCCATGAGGAGGTGAGGAAAGTGGGAAAGTCTGAAGGACTCTAAGAGTGACAGAGTTAAAGTGATAGACATCATGTACAAGTATATAAATTGAACCTAGGTTGATGTTGCTTAAGCTAGAACAAAATTACCCCAGGCACTCTTACTATTAGACCTGATCATTTCAGTGCATCTCTGAATACAGATATGAAATAACTTGGGCCAGCACCATGGGAAGGAACCAAGCTTCACTTGCCATTGCTTTAGTGCAGGAGGGGAGTGACTGCACAAAGCGTTCTCCTTGAAGACTTTATGCCACCCATAACTTCAATCCAAAGGATACAAAAATCAGATGATAAAAACTAACTACAAAGTCCATTTCAGAAAGGAGATACTCATGTAGTATCTCTACATTATTCTAAATGTTCTATACTTAAAATTATAAAACATGAAGTATATGATTATCCCATATTGATGAGGTTGGGAAATGGAAAGTTGAATGATGTAACAAAGGACATTTTCTCTGTGAACATATGTCAATGATAATAATAGCAAACATTTATTGAGAACTCACTATGTGCCAGGAGTTGTTTAAGTTATATGGATATGTATATTAATTCTCATACAGCTCTGGAAAAGGGACTATTATGATATCTATTTCTCAGTTGAAAAAAGCGAGGCACTTATAAGTGGTGACAAGAGAGTCAAATCCAGAACACCTGAATCTGAACTCCACACTGTTAGTCACTTGTCAAAAAAAGGAGAAACAAAATGCCACTGGGGTAGAATGCAAGGAGCTCTGGTGGCACAGTGCCTAAGGCATTTGATTGCTAACCAGAAGGTTGGCGGTTCAAACCCACCAGCCACTCCATAGAAAGAAGATGGGGCAATCTACTTCCGTAAAGATTTACCACCTCAGAAACCCAGTGGGGGTCACAATGAGTTGGAATCAACTCAATGGCAGTGAGTTTGGGTTTGGGGGTTAGAATCCTGTCAAATTGATTTCCCCACCACCACCATTTTGTGACATTCCTCATCCCAATTCCACTTTCAGGAGGTCAACTTGCTTCGTGGACAGCTTGGTGACCAACTCAATGTGGAGCTAGAAACTGCCCCCACGGTTGACCTCAACAGGGTCTTGGATGAGATGCGCTGTCAGTATGAAACAGTGCTTGCCAACAACCGCAGAGACGTGGAAGAATGGTTTGCTACTCAGGTCAGCCAGCACCTGCAGCCAATCTAATAGCAGGCCACCAGACTTGTGTCTTGCTTGCCTTCTCTAACCGAGCCTGTGTTTCAGACAGAAGAGCTCAAGCAGCAGCAGCTGTCCAGTGCGGAGCAGTCACAGGGCTGCCAGACAGAGATCTCAGAACTGAAACGCACGGCCAACACTCTGGAGATTGAGCTCCAAGCCCAACAAAACTTGGTGTGTAAGGGAAAGACAGCTGTTGTCTCACTGATAATGCAGACCCTGAGACACTCTCTCTACTTCCACAACCCAAAGGAGAGACTCACAGTTCGTGTGTCAAAGGGCCAAATTTCCAATTTGCAGGAATTATATTTCCTTGCCCCTCCTGCTATTTACCTAGTGAAAAGCAGGAATGACAGGTCAATAGTATGTATTGTCACAAAGCAAGTTGACCTCCTGGAAAGTGGAAATGGGATGAGGAATGTCATAAAATGGTGGTGGGGGGATCAATTTGACAGGATTCTACCCCCCGAGCTAAAACTCACTGCCCTGACTTTTTCTCCTGGACTTGAGCACAATCCCACAGCACCTTCCAGAGAAAGGGGGAGAGAGAGAGGCCAGGAGCAGAGAGACAGGGACCTCTCAGCCAAAGGTGATAAGCATGAGTTGTAGTTCTCTTTCAATTCAGGCATATTTTCCAGGCTCACCACCATATCTAAAACAAAGCATAGTTTTCAGATTTTTATTCCTACAACTATGCTAAAGTTTTTTCCAGGGTCAATTCACACCTCCACCTGATCCTACCTTATACCCCAATCAAGCAACTACAACACTATGCATTCAAGAAGTTATAATGACCCCTATGTGTGCCATGTTATGCTATGGAGAATAACTAGATGAATAACAGATGTGCATTCATTCTGTGAGAGCTACTATGCTAATTTAATCCTCACAATAATGTTATGGGGTAAATGCCTTTACTAACTCCATTTCACAGATAAGGAAAACTGAGGCTTAACTGGTAAGGGGTCATGCAACTTTACAAGGCAAAAGTGGGAGCTGAATCTAAGTGGTTCAACCCTAGAGCCTCCCTCTTCTGTTCACCACACTCTACTGCCTCTCCCTGCCAGGATCCATACTCAACATTTCCTCTCAAATGCTAATGATCCTTCTTAAGCTACAGAACTATAAGTTGTAGGTTGTGATGGTTGTAGTGTTGTGGTAATAGCTAACACTTACATGGCCCTCAGGGTTTTTCCAGGCACTGTTCTAAGTGCTGTATACATATTAATTCATTTAATCCTCACAACCATCCTATGAGATAGGACCTTTGCATTCCCCGATTTGTATTTGATAAAAATGAAGCTTAGAGAAGCTGAGTAATTTTCCCAAGATCGCACAGCTGGGAAAGAGTTGAGCCAGGATTTGAACACAGGCAATCTAGTCCAAGTGGCTGTGCTACATAGTTCTAGAATTTTTTTTTTTTTTTAACTCCTGCAGACAGACTCTCTGGAATGCACTGTGGCAGAGACCGAGGCCCAGTACAGCTCCCAGCTGGCCCAGATGCAGTGCCTGATTGACAATGTGGAGACCCAGCTGGCCGACATCCGCTGTGACCTAGAGCGGCAGAAGCAGGAGTATGAGGTGCTGCTGGACACCAAAGCCAGGCTGGAGTGTGAGATCAACACATACCAGGGCCTCCTGGAGAGTGAGGACAGCAGGCAAGTACCCACAGTCATAAAATCCCTCACAGCCACAAAGAAGTGGAAAGTGAAGCTCTAATGTCAGACAGGGAGCTCTGGTAGAGTAGTGCCTAAGGCACTTGACTACTAACCAGAAGGCTGGCGGTTCAAACCCACCAGCCACTCCTCAGAAGGTTTGGCAACCTACTTCCGTAATGATACCGCCTCGGAAACTCAAGGAGGGGTTGCTATGAGTTGTGGCCGACTCGAGGGCACATACAACAACAACAATGTCAGACAACCCCATTGCCCCAAGGTTTTGGCCAAGGTCAAACCTCACTACTGTGTTAAGGGATCTTCTGGAAAGATCCCTTCTTAGAAGAGAGCTTCTGAAAAGCAGTATAACCAAAATGTTCTGGAATATTCTGAAGTTCAAAAGCAGAATACTTGTCACATATAACATTTCATGCTGGGAGTCTCCTTTTGTTCCCATTTTCCACTAAAGGGAAATCAGGAACACTACTAATAAGGCATTTGCAAAATGAAGAAAATATGTATTATTCAAAGTCATTGTTGGAGTAAGCATCAAGTGACAGTTCTGGGGCCAGGGATGAAATAGGCTTAAATCGAATGTTATTCTACAGTTTTCTTCAGAACATAATTTGTAAGGCAACTTTTGGTATTATTTTCCTTAGCTGACATTTTATCAAGCATTTCCTTCTCAAGCTTAAGTTTAAAATTGTTTTTCCCCAGAATTTCTCATAACCCATGTTCTACAACGTGCATGTCAAGCAACGCCTGTGAGCCGTGCTCGGCTTATATCATTTGCACAGTTGAAAACTGCTGTGTTTGAATGCAAACACCAAGCATGGCTGATGGAAGAACTGAAGCCGGTCCACTGCAGTTTCCTAGAAAGGAAATGGGGCTTAACCAGGGACTTTCAAACCTGAAATGCATGCCAGGAAGGCTTTCATATCCTAAAGTTGTCCTCTAAGCATCCTGGGTATATTTCTGCTTTATCATTTCCTCTCCTGCCTGCTTATTTATGGTATTCTAGGAATTCATATAAGGGTTTCTTGCTCACCTCCAAATAAAATGTATCTCATTCTTTTGTGATGGTAAATACAGCTTTGTAGTTTATTACTGTTGCTATAGTAGTCTAAGTCTTACAAATAGCCATTTGATCTCAGGAGAATCATCTAGATCTATGCCCATAGTGTGATTTGGTATGAACCCAGGCTGAGAGTCGTTTAACTCCTCAAATACAACTAGATTAATCCATGCAAAATATCATAAATAAGGGAAGCCGGTTGTATGACTTTTTCTGAGAGGAAATTTAGAAATAAATGCAATAAATTTTATTTTATACTTAATTATAAAAGCTATGTTTAATTATACAAGATTCTCTCTCTCTTTTCTTAATACTCATAATTCCAAACATCTACAGTCAATATTTTGGGGAAATTCCTTTCTGTTTCTTGTTCAAAATAGGTTTTTCTATATAGCTGTACTTATACTTATGAGCTCTGGTAGCATAGTGCCTAAGGCACTTGACTGCTAACCAGACGGCTGGCAGTTCAAACCCACCAGCCACTCCTCAGAAGGAAGATGGGGCAATCTATTTCTGTAGTGACCCTGCCTCGGAAACCCAAGGAGGGGTCGCTATGAATCAGGTCCAACTGGACAGCACATAACAACAACAACAACATAGTTGTATAACATACTTACATATAGTCATATAACATATTTTTTTCATTTATGTCATCTAAGCATTTCTTAATAAAAACATAACATTGTCTTTTTTTTTTTTTTTTTGGTGAGTTGGTTGAAAATTTACAGAGCAATTTCACTTTCCATGCAGCAGTTCACATACACTTTGTCATAACATTGACCACAATTCACTGCAATACAACAGCTCCCCTCCCACTTCCTCCCAACTGTCACCTCTTCCCTATGTCCATCCCTCCATGCACTCCTGCCCCCTGAGCTGTCTCCCTGTGCATAAACAGCCCTTCTTTCTCCCATGATTGTTCTCTCCAAGGAGTGTATCTACCTCAGGTACATGTTCAACTCATATGCCTGTCTTTTGTTTGGCTGGAAGCCACAGGTGTGGGTTCAGTTCTAGACCTGAAGGGCAGCTAGGGGCCATAGTCTCAGTGGTTCCACCAGGCTCTATCAGACCAGCAAACCATTTTTTTTTCCAAATGATTTTGAGTTTTGTTCCACATTGTTCTCCCTCTCTATCCAGGATCTCCTACATAGATCCGCCTCCAAGTGGTTGACAGTGGTAGCCAGGAACCATTTAGTTCTTCTGGTCTCATAGTTATATAGGCTGAGGATCACATGGTGTACCAGTTGCTAGGACTAATTCTTTCCATGATTTTTGGTATTCTTCATTCTTCTTTGCTCTGGACAAGCAGAGACCCATCGTTGCATCTAGATGGCTGCTTGCAAGCTTTTAGGATCCCAGTTGCTACTCACCAAAGTAGGAGGTGGAACAATGAAAAACATAACATTGTCTTATGACCATTATTTTAGTGACTGTATAATAAACTATCACGTATAATGATTTTTCATTAGACAATTAGGTTATAAGTATAATTATTTACATATTTAAAAAGCAATGTAGAAAACACAAGATAGGCTCATAAAATAAGGAATATCACCCATGAGTACTGCAGACCTTTAAAAATATGAGACCAGAAAGTCAACAATTACTCGAAAGCAAAGATGAGAAGGTAAAGGGGCAGAGAAATTAGTTCACTGGAAAAGGAGCGACCAAAACGGAAATAATGAGACAACTGATACATTGTAAAAAATGTCACCAATATCACAGAAAAATGTGCACAGAAATTGCTAAACAGAAACCTCATTTGCTGTGTAAAATTTTTACTGAGAACACATTATTATGTAAAGAAAATAAACAAAGGCAATGTAGTGAATGCCCACCTCCAGAAAGATGGGTAAGCATGCATTTTCTATTCTTCCCACTGAGTATAGCTAAAAACCCTGGACATTAGATAGAGAACAAATACAAGTCAACCCTGAAAAGTAAAGAGAAGTCAGGCTAACTAGACCTCAAGACCCAAGGAACAACAGGGTGGTGGGTTAGTTGGGTTTCCTTTTTGGCTCGTGTATCTCAGTGTGGCTGCTGAAGAAGTCAGCAACCCAACAACATGAACAGTTGCAGACCAAAAACAAAACAAACCTACCAATTCTACTCAAACTCTTCCAAAACATAAAAAAAGAAAAAGAGGAAAGATGTCCTAACACATTCTATGAGGCCTACATTACCCTGATACCAAAGCCAAACCAAGACACCACAAGAAAATAAAACTACAGACCAATATCCCTCATTAATATGGATGCAAAAGTCCTAAACAAAATACTGGAAAATTGAATCACCATAACAAAGTATGGTATCTCGGGAATACAAGGGGCTTTCACATGAGAAAATCAATCGGTTATCTACTTCTGAAAATCCTATGGATCACAATGAAAACCCTATAGGTCACAACAGTTCAATCTACAACCCATCAGAAGGATGGCACAGGACCAAGCAGCATTTCATTCCATTGTGCATGAGGTCTCCATGAGTAGGGGCTGACTCCGTGGCAGCTAACAATAGTGAACCATATTAATAGAACAAAGAGGAGAAAACACATGATCAACTCAACAGATGCAGAAAAGATCTGAAAAATTCAACACTCTTTCATGATTAAAAACAATACTGAAGACAGCAAGAGTTGGAAGACTCACATTTCTTGGTATCAAAACTTACTACCAAACTACAGTAATCAAAACAGTCTAATAATGGCATAAGGACAGATCAGCGGAATAGACTGAGAATCCAGAAATAAACATAAACATCTATGGCCAATATATTTTCACCAAGAGTGCCAAAACTTCCTATACACAAGTCAACAACTAGTTGTAATGTGGAAATTGAAAAAATACATATTATACACAAAAACTACAAAGTTCCTGGGAATATACGTAAAATTAAGAGGTACAAGACCTTACTGAAAGACATAAAGGAGAGCTAACTAAATGGAGAACTCTGCTTCTCAGGTTATGGTATGAAGACCCAGTATGGAAAGCGTAGATCAATTATTCCCCATAGAATCTATAAATTTCAACTTTATTTTTTGATTACAATCAAAATCCCAATTAAGTTTTCCTTGAAATTGGGAAGCAATTGCTACAATTCATATGGAGAACAAATGGTCCGGAGGAATCAAATCTATTTTGAAAAGTATAAAGGTCAGAAAGAAATACTGAGTTGTGATGAGCATGGATTCTAAGTTTTGAATAGTGACTTTCCCAGTGACTAGCTGTGTACCATGGGCAAGTTACTCAATCCCTTTGTGCCTCTGTTTCCTCTTTAGTGAATGGGAATAATTATTAGTATCTCTTCATGGAGTTTTTGTCTGAGGAGAGAAGAAACACAGTGTCAATGTCAAACTAAAGGGATGGAAAGGAAGAAGGAAGCTAAAAGAATGGTGTGATGTAGGAAGTTGGTGAGACAAATGGTTCAAGATTTAAATCTGCAGACCCAGGCCTTGGCACCCAACCAGGTGAGGAATAGATTTTTAAGGGAACCCACAGCAATCATATGGGCTTCTTCCACACATGATAAATGGGGCCAAAGTCATTTTTAACAGTAGACAGTGTGTGTGTATATA
>NW_006921672.1:9472681-9479404 GCF_000298275.1 Orycteropus afer afer | reverse complement strand
TATATATATATATATATATATATATATATATATATATATATCAATTTTTTTCCCATCAGTAAAAGGAAACTCTTCTTTATGCTTCTGAGAAAGAAGAATGTATTGTCATTGGTGGTGTTACTCTTACTTAAACAAATTTCTAGCTACTAGTTGTCAGACAGATGTTGCTTAAACTACACATGGACCTCTTAAGTTTACTCATTAAACACTTCCCTTTATTTCATACACAGGATCAAGAGCAAATAACTTTCTTAAGAAAATGTTGAGTGTGGTGGTTAAGTTTGTGTGTCAATTTGGCTGGGCCTGGTTGAGTGGCTGAGCAGCTGAATATAGTTATTCCCTGTGGTGAGATAAGTAATTAACTCCATGATGGACTCTATTGCAGCTGCTGAGTAGCTGCTTTGGGTATGTGGTCTGCTTCCCATATATAAGAAACGGCTTTGGGAATGGTCTCTAGCTCATGGCACGCTTGAACCCTGCATGTAGCTGTGTCGTTGTTCAGCAGCCTGCCATGCTCTGCTGACCTGGGGACTTACAATGGACTTGAGTTAATGGCCTGCTGTGTGGTTTGGTAACATCGGGACTGTGCCTTATTACTTGTCAACCTTGGGCTTGTCAGCCTCAGCAGCCAGCAGCTGAGTGAAAAAAAAAAGCCTCCAGCTTCAGTGGGCTGGGAGCAGGAAGAAAAGCTGAAGCCCAATGTTGAGGGGCTTTCATCCAGCCCCTAGAGCCTGGCACTTTGGACTCAGACTTAAAGCCTCCAAACTGTTAGAGAATAAACTCCTGTTTGTTCAAGCCATCCCATTTGGGGTACATTCTTGTCAGAGCAGTACTAGGTAACCAGAACACTGAGTAAGCATTTGACTGCTAACTGGAAGGCAGATGGTTCAAAACCACCAGCCACTCCTCAGAAGGAAGACTGGGCAATCTACTTCTGTAGAGATACTGCCTCAGAAAACCAAGGAGAGGTCGCTATGAGTCAGGATTGACTCACAGCAGTGAGTTTCTTTTTTAAGCACTCCTCAGAAAGAACACACATTCCTTTCAGCAGAACATATTCAAACAAATGTAAACCATCACCATGACAAATTTTTAACAAGTGTAATACCACAATCAAATACTGAACATGAAAAATTTTATAAAATATGGGCTTTGGAAAACCAAAGGTAACCAGTCTCTTTTCCAAGAAATCTCTTGTTGACTACCAAACTGTACCTGGAAAGCTAAAGCATGAATCTAGAAATTCCCTTTAAAAAAGACTTTCATCTAAGACTAGAATTTTAATCCATACCTACAATGACCTAAAAATGAAAATGGGAAATTTAGTCGGGCAGAACAAAACAAAATAATAACTTCTAAGTTCACCATAGTTTCCCTTTTCTAGAGAAGAAAGGATAAGGAAGACACTCATTCCTGGTCAAGCACAATGCCAGGTGGAGAGGTCCACAGGACTTAATGAACTTAATATACTCACACCTGTCTAATAATGGATGCTGTTGGGACTGTGATGACAGTTCCTTTTGAAGACATCATGTGAAGCTCTGGGTCCAATGACAAACAGAGGTTGCGATGGGTAATAACTTAGTAACAGCCTACACGCACATTTTTTATGAGACAAGGAACTCTTCTCAGGCAAGTAAAAAGCAGATTAATGAGATGTTCCTACGGGGTTTGATATAACTATTAGAAAGGAAAACATCCTGCCTGCTGTGACACCACCTAGAGGTAAGGCTATATAAGCACTTCAAAGAGAAGCCAAGAGGCTTGGAAGTTAGACTTACAGGTTGCTTGACCTTTCCATCTGGGGGACCACAGACTGAAGCAAAACCAAAGCTGGACACATACTATGGATACCAAGGGCTGTACTACCATTTCTTCTTCAACACCACTCCAAAGTTGCTCTAGGATTACAAATTTTAGAACACTCTCTTCAAACAAAAGCTGTCAGGGTCTTGCAGCAAACAGCTGCCAACCAACTGGCTGTGTTCTGAGAAATCCCCAGATCCAGGGATGCCGACCTACTCCTTGTTTTTGTTGCATGCCCATCTGCCTATCAAGCAACTTCAATGCCTGTCTTTCTCTGGATGACTGCAGCTGGTGTGGTGACGGCATCAACAGTAATGAGAAAGAGACCATGCAAATCTTGAACGATCGCCTCGCCAAGTACATGGAAAAAGTGCAAATGCTGGAACAAGAGAACGCTGATCTGGAGTATAAAATCCAGGGAGAGTGTAACAAAGAGGCCCCTGTTGTATGTCCTGATTACCTGTCCTACTACACTATCATTGAGGAGCTCCAGCAGAAGGTAAGGTTCTCAGAAATCTATATAATCAAACTGTGATTGGATGGTCTGCAAGAAATAGTCATTTGCTAAACTTTAATCTTTTAAAATTAATTTATAGTGAAAAATATTTTATAGAATTAATGAATAATCCCTGGAGTGAAGGTGCTATCTTCATTTGTCCAGATTCATTCTGTTATTATGTCAGATAAGTCAGGACCAAAACTTGTTAACAACCTATTGCTGCCATTTCTTTAACAAAAATAAGAAAACAGGGATCTGAGAACATGCCTTTTATTTTAAGAAGTTCCTAAACAGTTTAGTTTTTATTTATTTTGCAACCATCACCACCCCTTTGTCAGTCTATGCTTATTTCATCATCTCCAAATTGTATAAATAGTTTCTTCCAACACCAAAGCTAAGTTTCCTATTCAGAGTGATAAGTTGCTCCCACACAGAGTGCATTTATTCAGTTACTTGTTCAAATATTTATTGAATTTTAACAACAAAGTACTAGACATTGTTCTGGCCTCTAGGAAAATATTGTTGAACTAAAAAAATGTGCCTGCCCTCATGGAATTTGCATTCTAGTGGACTGTATTATCCTATGAAAACTGAGGATGGATTTTATGTTTTAACAGAAGTATATATAAGTTTTTAATGTAATTTTTTGCCAATCTTTTAGGAAAAACTCTGACTATCCAAAGTATCCCAAGCTTACTGAGCATAGCTATGAAGATTAATGAAAAGCCTAACCAGCCTTCCCCTATCAGTTGAAACACACAAGCCCTTGGTTGTTAAAGGAGATTCTGGTGTTTGTCTCATTTGTGTGTACAATTTCTTAATTCTAGATCTTGTGTACCAAGGCTGAGAATTCCAGGCTGGTCTCACAAATTGACAACACCAAACTGGCTGCTGATGACTTGAGAGCCAAGTAAGCCCATCCAACACCATCATGCATGACAGAATTCACCCTGAGTCTCACGCTAAATCCTCTTGATAAGATGGTCCCCAAGTCCAATAACCTGCCTTCCCCATGCCATGTTAGCTCTAGCCCAGAAAGGATCTTCAAATTCAGCAAGTTATTAGAATTAATAACAGCTTACACGTATAGAATACCTGAAATTCCTAAAGTATGAAGCCATCTTATTACCTGCACAATGATTCAGTAAAATAGGTAGGGCTAATATATTGTTAAGGAGCTCTGGTAGCATAGTGGCTAAGGCACTTGACTGTTAACCAGAAGGCTGGCGGTTCAAGCCCACGAGCCACTCCTTGGAAGGAAGGTTGGGCAATCTACTTCCATAGTGATACTGCCTTGGAAACCCAAGGAGGGGTCGCTATGAGTCAGGTCCAACTCGCCGGCACATAACAACAACAACAATATATTGTTAAAAGGAGCCTTGCTGGTACAACAGCTAATCACTTGTCTGCTAGCCTAAAGGTCAGCAGTTCGAACCCATCAACTGCTCCTCACGAGAAAAGCCTTGACTATCTGCTCCTGTAAAAGATTACAGCCTAGGAAACCTGACCCCGCGGCAGTTCTACTCTGTCATACAGGGTCTCTATGAGTCACAACTGAATCAACGGGGCACACAACAACAATATATTGCTACCTATTTAAGGTGAGAAAACATTGGATTAGTGAAGTTAAATTACTTACCCAAAGGCATACAACTAGTACAAGACAGAGGCAAAATTTGGAACCAATATTTCTAAGTCATCAAGTGCTTGAACTGCACTGATTCTAGGGGCGGGAGAGAGGCAATTGCCTTATCTCAAAGAATTAGCAACATCACAGCACTCTGGAAAACAATCTGAGAATGATAAGTGGTCATGTTTATCCAGTGGTTTCATCTCTAAAGGGAACAAAGTTCACAACAGAAACAGAGTTCAAAAAGAGACCTAGAGAAAAATACAGAAGGCAGTTCTGCTTGTCCCTATCTACACCATCTATCTTTCAAACACAGATTTTCTTTTCATGTCTCATTTTTAAAGGTATGAAGCAGAGGGGTCCTTACGCCAGCTGGTGGAGGCAGATGCCAATGGCCTGCAGCAAATCCTGAATGCACTGAGCCTGGGCAAGGCGGACCTGGAGGCACAAATGGAGTCTCTGAAGGAGGAGCTACTCTGCCTCAAAAACAACCATGAAGAGGTGACTCAAAGACCAAAAGAATCATCTCGGGCAAACCCTCTAACAAGAGCATCAATTGCTTTGAGTTGAACTTTAACAAAGGGCATCCCCACTACATAGTGCTCTTGTTTTGGACAATAATAGTATCTACTGCTACTCTCACTAGTTCAATATGTTTCCAATCCACTCACTACTGTACAATATCTAAAACCACACGGCGATAGAAAAGCTTCCATGGGCCCCTCCAGCTTGTGAGGATGAAGGAAGAACCCAAGTTTCCTGTCTTCACAGGTTCTTCACCTTTTTGTAGACTTTTCTACACAGACTCTGCCACCTCATATTGGTATAAGTCAATGTTGGCCCAAGCCTATATTGGCATCATAGAGATTATGGCCTCTCATTATAAATTCTACCTCTTTGCTACTTTGCCCATTACTCATCCCCAGAAATAATCTAAATTCTTTAAAACCTTGATCTTGCTAACCAATTCCTTTTAGCTTTGCACATATTTTAGCACACAGTCATTTCTGAAATAGCCTGAAGGCATTTCATAGCATCTCAAGAGCACCTATAAATCAATATATATTCTTTTACTGTGGGTTATACTTCAGATGCAATTAAACTAAATTATTGTTATTAGACTGACGCAAGAACACAAGGGGGTCATATGTTCACTAAGTGGCTTGACATTTTTTTCTTTCCTTAGGAAATCGATTCCTTACAGAGTCAGCTTGGGGACCGACTCAACATTGAAGTGACTGCTGCCCGTTCTGCTGATCTAAACCGGGTTCTACAAGAAATGCGATGTCAATATGAGTCTATTGTGGAGACAAACCACAGAGAGGTGGAGGAGTGGTTCAACAGCCAGGTGGGAAAAGTAGAATGTAATAAACTGTCATTGCATTTCCAGGAATGTCATTGCCATTCAATCGAAGTCATGTTTTTCTGCCATAATATCAATGGTCCTTGACTGTGTTTCAGATGGAGAAGCTAAATCAACAGGTGGTGACCAACTCTCAACAGCAGCAGTGCTGCCAGAAGGAGCTGGTTGAATTGAGACGCACCATGAACACCCTGGAGATTGAGCTGCAGGCCCAACATCGAATGGTACCCAGCAAGTTGACCCAGTATAGCAACAATGACAACAGTGCCTGACATCGGTGTATTGCAATGTTTTCCAAACTCTGTTCCTCAGAACAACACTTCCTCTGGTGTTACAAGCCCTATACCAAAAAAAAAAAAAAAAAAAAGAGAGATTTTTGTGGTCAAATAAGTCTAGGAAACACTGGATTAAATGAATGTTAAACAGGATGCCTCCCTGCAGGTCTACAAGCTGATATGCACCATGAGTTTCCAAGAAAAAGATATTTGGTATTTAGCATTCCAAAACTTACTTGACCATGAACCTTTTATTTATTTGTTTAAGAGCATTTCATGGTAATAATGATCTATGGAGAATACTTTGGGAAACATTGAGGGGGAAGAAAATTTTCACAAACTCTCACAATAGGTTTATAAAACAATTTTATGAACAAGGTAGCATAATTATTAAACCTAGACGAGGGTCAGGAGCAAAGGTGATTTGCCCAAGCCAAATCTGACATAAGTCAAATCTCTTCCATTTTATAAATAGAGATACTTAAGATCCTGAGACATTAAACAACTTGCCCAAAGTCACGGGAGGAATAACAACAATCTGAGCCAAAATTCAGGCTCCAAAGCTGGTACTGCTTCTGCCTCAATTGCTGCCTTCTCTGAAGCAGGACACTGCTTAATGGATTTGAAGGGTATCAGGAAGACCTCTGGTCCAAAACCATTTTTGTCACTAGCTAGTCATATGATCTTGGACAACTCATTTAAACTCTTCTACCTCAGTTTTCTCACCTATAAAGATATGGATAATTCTGCCAATAACAGGTCACTAAAATCTAAAATTCCACCATTATCCTATAAGCTGAAAGAACAACAGAACAGGAAAAAACTTTAATCATCAAAGTTTCAACTCTCACATTTTATATGTAGAGTACTTGATTCAGAAAGGAAAATGTTTGTGATTAAATGTTGTCTGCTTCCTTTTTAAGGTGTATGCATTGAATAGGGTGCCATGATAGCACATTTTAATTAAGCCTGGATATGAAATGAGTTGAAATATTTTTTCTCCCTCACAGGTAGGAGAGTGTAGTTGTTATTGTTGTTGTTGTTTGCTGTGGAGTCAGACCCAACTCATAACGACCCCTCCTTGGGTTGCCAAGGCAGTATCACTACGGAAGTAGATTGCCCAACCTTCCTTCCGAGGAGTGGCTAGTGG
>NW_006921672.1:9462434-9472326 GCF_000298275.1 Orycteropus afer afer | reverse complement strand
GGGGTTGAACCACCAGCCTTCTGGCTAGCAGTCAAATGCCTTAGCCACTACAAAGAAATCACTGTCAAAAACCATACAGATCACAAATGGCATACAATGACCCGAGCTTCAAGGAGTCATCATTACAAATTCTACCTTTCTTCTTCCATGGTAGAGACATTCCCAGGAATGCATCCTGGCAGAGACAGAAGCCCGCTACACAGCCCTGCTGGCCCAGATCCAGAGCCTGATCGACAGCCTGGAGGCTCAGCTGACAGACATCCGGTGCGCCCTGGAAAGACAGAACCAAGAATATGAGATTCTTCTGGATGTCAAGTCCCAACTAGAGTGTGAGATCACCACTTACCGCAGCCTTCTGGAGAGCTTGGACGGCAAGTATGTCAAATAAAACCAACTTACTTCTATGAGAGAGATGCTGAAGCACATACTATGTGCTGCCACTGGCAAGACGGGGACAAGAGCCTTGATCTTCTTGGCAGTGATGGGGAGACCTACATTGTAGCCTAGTCCATATCTGAGCTGCTACTGAGTTGTTTTGAAGACCCAATGCACCAGGTACATTTCCTTACCGGTGGGTTAGCATTTTAGACTTTTGAAAATTACTAGGGAAAAAGAAAATTGTTTCACCAAAGATGAACATTCCCGGTGACTGTTACAGATCTCCCCTCAGCTGAAATAAAAGTCTGGCTTTCATGACATCTAACAGGACAGCCCTGCTCCCTTGGGAAGATCACCCTGCTCAAGCTGAAAGCCCTAATCCTATCTAGCCACTTATCCTTGATGCCAGTAGCAGCATGTACATATGTGTGTTTCAGTATCTTCTTTTTAATAGATGTAATTTTTTCGAAAAACAAGAAACTAACCAACCAATGAGGAATTATCATGGAGCACAGGCTCTTTGAAGCAACTCAGTTCAAAACTAACTCCCCAAACACAGCCTTAGTTACAATTGCTAATGAGACCTTCCTCTCTCAAATCACAGCATTCTCTTAATTGGCAAGTCCATGAACACAGTATCAACCAAAGTTATAACCTTGAAGAGCTACAGTATACCAAAGTGCCTTTAATCATCAAAGAAAGATGGTGCTTTAAAAGAGAGTTTTACTTTTAACTGTTTATTATTCCAATTCTCTAAAAAGTCTTCATTTGTAGACACTCAGAAGGTACTTTGTAGCTTCCTGATGAAGTGTTGAGGACTTCAGTAGTTTTGCAACTAACTCTCCAATAAGAAAAATATTTAAAACAACAAAATAAGTAAAACTTGGAAAAAAAGAGAAAATATATTTGATTAACTTCCATTCCTCAGAAACAATCCCATTCAGTTATTCCTTATCACTATAGCTCTTCATGTGTTTGTATACACTTGTGAGTTCAATTACAATTACGTCCACTCTGCAGATAAGAAAACTAAACTTCAGGAGGGTTAAGTGATTTCCCTGAGGTCACCAGATGACTTCTGGTTGATGTTTTTCCATGGTACTATGGCACTTACAGGGAGCTCTGGTAGCATAGTGCCTAAGGCACTTGACCATTAACCAGAAGGCTGGCGATTCAAACCCACCAGCCACTCCTCAGAAGGAAGGTGGGGTAATCCTACTTCCGTAGTGATATTGCCTCGGAAACCCAAGGAGGGGTCGCTATGAGTCGGGGCCAACTCCACGGGGCCAACTCCATGGCAAATAACAACAACAACAACATGGCACTTACAGGAGCTCTGGTAGCATAGTGCCTAAGGCACTTGACTGCTAACCAGAAGGCTGGCCATTCAAACCCATCAGCCACTCCTGGGAAGGAAGGTGGGGCAATCTACTTCCATAGTGATACTGCCTCGGAAACCCAAGGAGGGGTTGCTATGAGTCAGGGTCGACTTGACTGCACATAACAACAACAACAATGGCACTTACTGTTGTTGTTGTTGTTTGCCCCGACTCATAGCGACCCCTCCTTGGGTTTCTGAGGCAGTATCACTACGGAAGTAGGATTGCCCAACCTTCCTTCCGAGGAGTGGCTGGTGGGTTTGAACCGCCAGCCTTCTGGTTAGCAGTCAAGTGCCTTAGCCACTATGCTACCAGAGCTCCCGGCACTTACTGTAATGGAAGCTTAAACCCAAAAAGCTAACTGCCACCAAGCAAATTCTGACTCATAGACCTAGGAAGCCTCTTTCCAGAGGATCTGGTCTGATTTTTTTCTCTCCACATACGAACCGAAAGGTTGGCAGTTTGCACCCACCCAGACATGCCTCAGAAGACAAGACAGGTGATCTGCTTCCAAATGGTGACAGCCTTGAAAAACCCCACAGAGTAGTTCTACTCTACACACATGGGTTGCCATGAGTCGCGACTGACTCAATGGCGACTAACAACAACTACTACAGTACAAAACGAATTAATAAGCATTTGGAAGTACTTGTTTTGAGTAACATGTTGCAAAACTAACCACTGCTATTTTTCTCCATAGCCATTGTTGCCTTCCCCCAACCGTGGGTAAATTTCTGGATTTTTTCCTCTAGGCTTCCCTGTAAGCCATGTGCCACTAAATGTGACCCTTCCACTTGCACATCTTCTAAGGCCAGGGTTGTGGAACGCACAGCCCCCGTTTGTACATCATGCAGCCATTGTGCGTCTTCAGCTCCCCATGGGATATGTGAGCCCTGCAGTGCCTGCAGAACCCTGCCTTGGATCCTGGTTAAAATATGCACCACCACTAAGGAGATTAAGGATGGGAAGGTCATTTCTTCTCACGAGCATGTGCAGCCCTGCTACATCACCAGATCTGCCAAAGTCTAACATTCCAAGGTGATGAAGATGACCCACATTCATGAAAGAGAGGTTGCTGTATGCTCCTGCCATAAAGGTTAAGCACTTCCTGTTCCCTTAAAGGTACCTCGCTTCTTACTACCACAGCAGGTCCCCATTGCTAGATAGTTTCTGTTCTGCTTCTTCCCTAAGTCGCTGCTGCCAACATGATAATAAACGACATTTCTCTGAAAGTGCCTTTTGCATGTTATCCAAGGGATGGGAGGTGCCAGGAAGACAGCCTACCCTGCTTGACTCCACAGGTGATGCGCACATTCCTCATTTGTTTACTCAGGTCTTGTTTATTTATGTTCCCCATTAGAGCTGGTCAGACAAGTTCTAGGATTGTTTTTGGCCATGACACATGAAGGTGAAAAGCTACAACCTTTCTTTCTAAACTCTTTCTTTGGATATAGCAAGAAAGCCTATATGGAAACAGTATGAATCAGGGAAAAGATATTTAATATTTTACTTTCCTTCTGAATCCTACTGAATTCTTATGTCTCAATTGGTATTTATTCATATAAGCATACTTAATCTTCCTAAGATTTTTTTTTAAATGTCCACATTCTCCAAAACTTTTTGAGTGATTAGGCTCTCCATATATTTCCTTTGTCAAATGCCAGGATCAGGAATAGCTGTGGGGAGTAAATCTAGAGTATTCTGAAGAAATAGCATGGATCCTTTCATTAAATATTTGCTATTTCTTTCTATTCTTTAGGGAATGAGAGTTCTGTTTGACAAGAGACATGTAGCTGGAACTCTCAAGACATAATCCCTGCTCCTGCCTCCCTGGGCTGGATGACAATGACAAAATAGCTTAGAAGCCTGCTTCAATCTATCCATCATAAAGAGTTGGACTTGACAGCCACAGGCTTTGCAGAGAAAAAGGACTAATTGCTGTTTGTGAGCAAGAGGCAGTGTCACAGTGAGAAGACACCACTTACGCACCAGCCATTATCACAGTGTCTCACAGTTCAGTCCAGGGTGTCTAAGTCATTCCCCACAGCAATTATTTCACATCTGCTGAGATTTTAGTAAATAATTCCAAATCAATGCAGAATATGGAGTCCAAAAGCCCAAAGTCCTAAATCTTCCACATCCTCACTATGACGCTGCGCAAAACACTTAAAAACCAAACTTAGTGCTATCGAATCGGTTCCAACCCATAGTCACCCCTCCTTGGGTTTCTGAGGCAGTATCTCTATGGAAGTAGATTGCTCAATCTTCCTTCTGAGGAGTGGCTGGTAGGTTTGAACCATCAGCCTTCTGCTTAGCAGTCAAATGCCTAAAATTTGATTTCCTTGTTAGTTAAATGAGGATCCTGGCCTAGTTCACAAGGTTGTTGCGAAGAGCAAATGAAATTGTTTATGTAGTACTGCTTTGTATGCTGAAAAGCACTATAAATGTTAGTTTTATTTAAACTTTGCCTTTCATGCCAGTCCTAGACCTAATTTTTATCATTATTATCTCACGGTAAAATTATTTCTCCACTAACTTAGTTATACAGTCATGATTTTAAAGTTTTAATAGTGTTTAGCTTAAAAAAAAAAAAAAAAGAACAACAACAAAATGTTCCATAATTAAAGCCACAATTCTTCTCAATAAAGCATTTTTTGAAGTCTTGGGGTACGTATCAGTCTCAGTGATGTCTAATGTCCACATCAAAGATGCACACATTGCCTAACAGTTCAACCATTTACTTCCTCCAAACAAGTAGAAACTTCACTAAACAAGTGGAATTCAGAGCTCCCAGAATGATTTCTTTCCTATCAATAATTTCTATCTCATATGAATACCCAGAGGACCTCTGGTCTTTGTAATTCAATTTAGCACTTAATTGCATGCCATCTCAAACTACAGAACATCCATGTGAAGAAAAGCATGGGACTTGGGTTCAGAAACCCTGGGATGGAGTCTCAACTCACCTTTGAGTGTGACCTGAGTAAAAGGGACAGAACAGCAAAGGCCGCACAAAGGCCCCACCTACTGTACAGCTGGAAGGATAAAATGGAACAATGACAAGGAAAGGGTTGTGTAAGCTGTAACGTGCTATCCAGAAGGGATTCAGTCCTGAAATTGAAAGCCAGGGATATATCATTTCCTCTCATACCTTCTTCCATGTGTCTGGCTCAGTGCTGGGCCACGAGTGGACCACAACACATCAGCACTAACTGAGAGAATAATTGGTAAGATGTCACAGCTGATCAATCTACTCAAAGCTTCTGGTTCCAACGACATTCATGGTTTAGGAACCTGACTGGACTGACTCAGGCTGACTTTAAACTCAGAAAATGCCATTCTCAGTTTATCCTAGAAATAGCACGTCTTCCTCTCACTGAGAGCAAAGCATCCCCCATGCCTTCCTTGGTGAAAATAAGTTATTGTAAAATTGTACAGTAAAGAGTTTGGTCACTCCATGGTTTAAAAAAAAAAAAAAATTGAGTGTCTTCTCTATGAAAAGGAAAGGTAAAGCCATCTGCTAAGCCTAGTATACCTTTGACCAAACCTTTTAAAGTTGGTAAGGAGTCTGGATTTTTACCAGGAAGCTAAATCAGTTTCCTATACAGCCACAGGAGGGAGTTAAAGTGTCTTTTCACAAGGTTCAGCATAGGCCAGCAGCTGGAGTAGAAAAGGGGAGTTGGGGTAGAGTAACAGGGGTTTCTCATTAATAGATGAGGAAATGGGCAGAGAGAAAAGTTAAATGACACACCCTCTGCCACACAGTAATAAGACTGAATTTTAATACTTTATTTTTCTTAGGATGTTCAGAATATCACCTGACACATTATATAATCAGTCTCAAAGAATAAAAATCATGCATAATGGCAACAGATTATGTTTCCACTCTTCAAAGCACCCTTCTCTGGTGGTGTCACTAGGGTTGGTGTGACCCAGTGCAGTAACTCATGGTGTCACACACCCCTCGTGAACCTCCTCCCAAACCAAGCCATATAGAATCCTTGTTGTTGTTATGTGCCATAGAGTCGGACCCAACTCATAGTGATCCCTCCTTGGGTTTCTGAGGCAGTATCATTACGAAAGTAGATTGCCCAACCTTCCTTCCGAGGAGTGGTTGGTAGGTTTGAACCGCCAGCCTTCTGGTTAGCAGTCAAGTGCCTTAGGCACTATGCTACCAGAGCTCCCTACAAAATCCTTAGTATTGGTTATTATCAATTTTAATCATAAATAATATGTGATAAATATAGTTGAAAATTGCTTAATTGTAGTATTTCTTACATCATATGACTACTAACAAAATTGTTTTGTAAAATCTTTCTACTATGAATTACAACATTATTAGTTACATTAGTAGTAACTGAGCAGAAGCCTTTTTTGATTTTTCTACTTACCACAATATTGTAGCTAAAATACCAGAAAAATTGACAAAATCAGAGATTATAAAAACACAAGCAGCAATGAAAAAAGAGTATATGCTTGTACCATGTGCAAATGAAACCACATGATTCAAAGTGTCTTTGTAATTGAGTAATAATGACGGCTGTCACCAGAGCCCATTGGAAGGTTCAAAAAGTCCACTTGGAGGGGGATTTATGTAGGAGATCCTGGATAGAGTGGGAAAACAATGTGGAACAAAACTCAAAATCATTTAAAAAAAAAAAAAAAAAGGACCAGGTTTGCT
Source organism: Orycteropus afer afer (assembly GCF_000298275.1). NCBI lineage: Eukaryota > Metazoa > Chordata > Mammalia > Tubulidentata > Orycteropodidae > Orycteropus > Orycteropus afer. The sequence goes on along the minus strand of NW_006921672.1, from coordinate 9,465,888 downwards.
GATCTGGTAGAACCCTTGAGATTATGGCCCCTTGCTGCCCTTCCCGTCTGGAATTGAACCTATTCCTTGGCTTCCAGCCAAACAAAAGACAGGCATATTAGCTGAACATTTCCATTAGGTAGATACACTCCTTGTAGAGATCAATCATGGGGGAATAGAAGGGCAGTGTATGGACAGGGAGACAGCTCAGGGGGCAGGAGTGCATGGGAGGGAAGGACACAGGGAAGGGTAACTATGAGGAGGAAGTGGGAGGAGAGCTGTTGCATTGTGGGAGATTTCAGTCAATGTCATGAGACAAAGTGATGTGAACTGCTATATGAAAACTGAATTTGCTCTGTAAATTTTCATGCAAATCACAATAAAAATTCTGGGGGAAAAAAAGATTAAAAAGTAAACTAGTATAGATTTTTAATCTTACAGGTATATTGATACATGTAAGCTTGGCTTATGAAAAATGTTTTTGTTGCTGTAACTAACTACAGGGATATTTTTATTTAAAAACTAACAAATTTCTGCTGAAACACTGCACAAAAACTTTCCAGTCATTTTGGTGTCACCTCCCCTGACAGTGTCACCCAATGGGGTCTGCACCACCCACACCCCCCCAAGTGACACCACTACCCTTCTCCAGCTTGCTCGTCACTGCTTCTAGTGAGAAACCAGCCAAGGAGTCTTTATGCCATTAGCACTGATCATTCTCTTTGTTCAGAAATGCACAGACTACTGGAGCTTTCAAATCAGGAAGAAAAAACAAAGGAAAACAAAAACAAACAATTGGAAAAATATTTTGGTGGCATCTAATAGCCTTTTTCTTATCAGAGATAGAATAACTGGGGTCCAGAGAGGGAGGTGGTGGGTGCATGAGCACACAGCCAGTGGGAAAAGCCAGTGCCCTTCCTCTATAGCTCACTCCCTACCACATCTGCAGTGGACAGTGGGACAGTGGGGTCTAGTGGATACAACACTGAACCATAAGCAGTGACCTGGGTTCTCGTTCTTAGGAACATCCTCTGGCTTCTCTGTGCTTGCACCCCAGGTGCTCACCATGGACCCTTCTGGTCTAATAGCTTTAGTTTACCTTTCAATCCCTGAAGTGACTAATCCTTTCATGTCTAGTCTTCTACATCTATACATAAGAAAAAACACCAGAAATAACATCTCCCCCTCCTTTCTCTCTCAGGGTCTTTTAAAGGCAATTAGACAGTCTCAACAAGATCTTTAGAAGCTAATTACTACTATGATGGCACTATTATTAATTCTCATCAGGTCCATTTACTCAGCAATAGAGAAAAAGTATTGCCCACTAGACAGGAATAAACCCACTGCCTGAGTAAATTTATACTAATTCTGTCCACTTTGATTTACAATTAAAATGTGGACAATAGATTGCATTTTAAAAGCAAATCCCCTCTCCAGCGAGTAGTTGGACCTATGGGCTTGGGGCCATAGTCACAGGGGACATCAAGGTCAATTGGCATAACATACTACCCAAAACATTGTTCCACATCCTACTTTGGTGAGTAGTGACTGGGATCTTAAAAGCTTGCAAACAACCATCTGGATGCAATGATGGGTCTCTCCTCATCCAGAGCAAAGAAGAATGAAGAAAACCAAAGACACATGGAAACAATTAGTCCAAGTAACTGGTACACCATGAGATCCTCAGCCTATACGACCATGAGACCAGAAGAACTAGGTGGTGCCTGGCTACCACTGTCAATCATGCAGAGGGGAATCTATATGGGAGATGCTGGATAGAGTGGGAGAACAATGTGGAACTAAACTCAAAATCATTTAAAAAAAAAAAAAAAAAAAAGGACCAGGTTTACTGGTCTGATAGATCCTGATGGAACCACTGAGACTATGGCCCCGCTGCCCTTCAGGACTGAAATTGAATCGAATCCTGTGGCTTTCAGCCAAACAAAAGACAGGCATATGAGCTGAACATTTATACTAGGCAGATACACTCCTTGGAGAGATCAATGATGGGAGAATAGAAGGGCTGTGTATGCACAGAGAGACAGGTCAGGGGGAAGGAGTGCATGGGAGGGAAGGACACAGGGAAGAGGTAACTACAGGGAGGAAGTGGGAGGGGAACTGTTGCATTGTGGGAAATTGCAGGCAATGTCATGAAACAAAGTGTATGTGAGCTGCTGTATAGATAGTGAATTTGCTCTATAAACTTTCACCCAAATCACAATCACAATGGGAAAAAAAAAATCCCCTCTCTAAGTGAGAGGGAAGGAGGAGATTGAAATTCAGGATAAAAGTAAAGTGTCTCAGAAAAGCACTGGCCATATTAGGAAGAATTTCTAGGCCGAGGCAATCAGTGTCTATGACACAGCCGTGGGTAAGTATCAGTTCAAGCAAGCCTGGAATGCATTATTTCAACACTGTGATCACGTGTCTTTTATAGGGAATGAATCCTTTGGCTGTTAGGCTGACTAGAAATATCTGGTCAGGGTGTTCATGCATGATTCACAAGCTTCATGGGACAACCCACGTAGCCTGTTCAAATGGGAAAACCCTATTTGGCAACAAAGAAAGGTTTATCTTCATTTGAATTGGTGAGCATCATGCTTGGAGGGTTGTCTTAGGTGATACTTTTAAGCCATATGCTACCACTTCCATGCACATAAAAATAGGGAATATGCCAGTGCTCTCAAACCTTCTAATAAAGGTAGCACCAATATTCATGTTTTCCTGATTCTTTGTGCATCTGTATGTTTGTGTACCTTCTCATCTCCAGACCAGCATAACAAGGTAGGTATACTGATATCTGAAGAAAAGTTCTGAGGATTATAAGCTTTCTTACTATTTCCTAACAAGACCATAGGTGTAAGGCTCCCTTCTCTGTGTCTCTAAAGGACAAAAAACGAAGAACGCTTCCCTTTCCTTCTAAGTCAAGGGCAAAAATCTCTGCTATTACAGCTCCTTGTGTTGACCCAGTGGACAGGCAATTGAGAGTTACCCTGGAGAGCATGACACCTACCCACTTGGTAACTGTGACCTCTCTCTTACAAGCAACTTAACCCTTACTGACTTTGACAGACCTAGAGATAGACCATACTTTGGGAGGAATTTCCCCAAATCTGTGTAGTTGGTTGAAGATAACTGCCTACATACAACTTGTATGGAAGAACAGATGAGAGAGTAGAGCAGTCTCCTCTCTGCACCTCAGTGAGTTTTATGTGTCAGTTCATTTGTTATTGATCCACCAGAAAAAAGTAACTGTGCCATCCTCCTTCACTGCCACTGTCCAAAAGATATTCCACATCTTATAGTATAGCCTGTGTGTGCAGAGAGAGGAATCTCACCTGTGCAGGCAGGTAAATAAAAATTACAACCCCATTTAAGACTAATAATAATAATAATAATAATAAACCACTGCTATCAAGTCAATTCTGACTCACAGTGACCCCCACTGGGTTTCCAAGGCTGTATATCTTTACAG
>NW_006921672.1:9454130-9455739 GCF_000298275.1 Orycteropus afer afer | reverse complement strand
TGTGGAATACCATCAAAAGGAATAACCTACATGTAATCGGAATTCTGGAACAGGAAGAGACAAATAAAACTACAGAGAAATTGTCAAAGATTTGTTGGAAGAGAATTTTCCTGGTATGATGAAATGATGAGAATATATCTGTTCAGGAAGTCCAACGAACCCCAAACAGGATAGACCCCAAAAGAAAATCACCAATACATACCATCATCAAACTTACCAAAACCAAAGACAAAGAAAGAATCATGAGAGCAGCACAGGGAAAAACAAAAAGTTACCTACGAGGGGCAACCAATAAGATTTCTCAACAGAAGCCATGCAGACTGGAAGACAGTGGGATGGTATATATAAAACACTGAAAGAGAAAAATTTCCAACCAAGAATTATGTATCCAGCAAAATTTTCCTTCAAATATGGTGGTGAAATTAGGACATTTCCAGATAAGCAGAAATTAAGGAAATTTGTTAAAACCAAATCAACCTTACAAGAGATGCTAAAGGGAGCCCTTTGGACAGAGAAGCAACAATAGCCAACAACAACTGACCATTAACACACATGATGATATAACCCAGAAACCAACCCAGCTATAGAAGTATCTAAAGTAAATATGTCTACAAGATTATAAACAGGGAACCAGAGACATCAATTGACAAATGAGGACAACTACAAACCAAAAAGAGGGAAAAAACTGTATTGTTATAGAACTTCTAGATGGTAGGGAAGTCAATACAACTATAAGATAGAATGGACTGTTCTAAACTTGGGAAGGAAACTATAATTCACAGGGTAACCTCAAAGAAAAATGATAAACCTTCACATCAAGAAAAAGGACCAGCATAAATATTCAGCAAATACTAAAACAATAGCAATGAAGGAAGTGATAACACGTCATAAATGAAACAAGCTCAGCATAGAAAATTATAGGGAACAAAGAAATCGACACCACGAGAAAACACATAACAAAAATGACAGCAACAAATTCATATTTGCCGATAGTTACATTCTGGCAAGGGACTTATCTCTAAGTCAACTAGAGGCCATAATCTTAGGAGTCACACCAGTCTCTAGGAAAGCAGTAAGCCTGGTTATTTTATGATTTTGAGTTTTGTTCCCCATTTTTCTCCCACTCTATCCAGGATCTCCTACACTGATCCCTTTCTGAGTGGTTGACAGTGGTAGCTAGGCACCATCTAGCTCTTCTGGCCTCATGGTCATGTAGACTAAGGTTCACATGGCCCACTAGTCCCTTGGACTAATTGTTTCCATGTGTCTTTGGTTTTGTTCATTCTTCTTTGCTCCAGCTAATTTTGGCTACACTCCTCTAACCTCTCCTACAATTCTGCAATAAAAAGGGCAGAACAAAGCAGAAAATAAAGAGACACAGAGACACGGAGGGGAAAGATGAGAATGAGATCTAACAAAAGGCATTTGGGTAGACTTTCACCTGCTCAGAAGAAACAGGACAAATTCAAGAACTACAAGATCATATCTGGAACCAAACAACCAGAAATAATGAGAATGTTCAAGCATTGTGAAGAATGTGACCTATGCCACTGAACAACTTTTGTAGAAACTGTTGAATGGGAACCTAAACTTCACCAAAAACACAACA
>NW_006921672.1:9449073-9454030 GCF_000298275.1 Orycteropus afer afer | reverse complement strand
AAATTGACTCAATAGCAGTGAGTTTGTTTTGTTTTGTTTTGTTTTTTCATCTATAAGATAGGGTTATTAACTGTACCTACTTCATAGGGTTCCTACCACTCGTCTGTCAGTTTGTTGTACTCTGGTGCCTTACACGTTGCTGTGGTGCTGGAAGCTATCCTACCAATATTTCAAACACTAACAGGGTCATTCATGGTGGACAGGTTTCAGCAGAGCTTCAAGACTAAGACAAACTAAGAAGAAGGACACAGGCAGGTCCACTTCTGAAAAAATTGGCCACTGAAAACCTTATGAAAAGCAGAAAAGCTATGTCTTATATAGTGTCAGAAGTTCAGCCCCTCAGATTGGAAGGCACTCAAAATATGACTGAAGCAGCACTGCTTCCTCAAAGTAGAATCAACCTTAAAAATGTGGATGGAGTAAAACTTTCTGGACCTTCAGTTGCTGATGTGTTATGACTCAAAACAAGAAAACAAAAAGCTGCAAATACCCAATAATTAGAACATGGAATGTATAAAGTATGAATCTATGAAAATTAGAAATTATCAAAAATGAAATGCAATGCATGAAGATTGATGGCCTAGGCATTAGTGAACTGAAATATACTGCTATTGGCCATTTTGAATTGGACAATCATATGGTCTACTATGTCAGAAATGACAAGGTGAAGAGGAATGGCATCGCATTCATTATCAAAAAGAGTATTTCAAGATCTATCCTGAAGTATAATACTGTCAGTGATTGGATGATATCTATATGCCTATAAGGACGACCAGATAATACTACCATTATTCAAATTTATACACCAACTACTAAAGCCAAATATGAAGAAATTGAAGATTTTTACCGAATTCTGCAGTCTGAAACTGTCTAAACATGCCATCTTGATGTATTGATAATTACTAGTGATTGGAATGTGAAAGTTGGGAACAAAGAAGTAGCACTAGTAATTGGAAAATATGGCCTTGATGATAGAAAAGATGCCATAGACTGCATGATAGAATTTTGTAGGACCAGTGACTTACTCACTGCAAATACCTTTTTTCAACAACATAAACAGTGACTATACATGTAGGGTCAAGCATGGCAATGATTTTGAGGATGGTACAGGACCAGGTAGTGTTTTGTTCTGTTGTACATAGGGTCACCAAGTGGAAACTAACTGAACAGCACTGAACAACAACACAACAACATGCATGTGCCCCTCACCAGATGGAATACAGAGGAATGAAATCAACTACATCTGTGGAAAGAGACGATGGAGAAGCTCAACATCATCAGTTAGAACTAGGCCAGTGGCCAACTATGGAACAAACCATCAGTTGCTCATATAAAAGTCTAAGGTGAAGCTGAAGAAAATTAAAACAAGTCCATGAGAGCCAACATACAACCTTGAGTATATCTCCCTGAATTTAGAGACCATCTGAAGAATAGATTTGACCCATTGAACACTGATGACCAAAGACCAGACAAGTTAGTTATAGGATGACATCAAGGGCATCATACATGAAAAAAGGAAAAGATCATTATAAAGACAAGAAATGAAGAAAAGACCAAAATGGATGTCAGAACAGACTCTGAAACTTGTTTGAACAGAGAGCAGCCAAAGTGAATGGAAGAAATGATGAAGTAAAAGGACTAAACAGAAGATTTCAAAGGGCTGCTCGAACAACAAAGTAAAATAATACAATGAACAGCACAGAGACCCCGAGTTAGAAAATCAAAAGGGAAGAACACACTGGCATTTCTCAAGCTAAAAGAACTGAGGAAAAAATTCAAGCCTCCAGTGGCAATAGTGAAGAATTCTATGGACAAAATATTGAATTATACAAGAAACAGCAAAAGAAGATGGAAGAAATACAGAGAGTCACTGTATCAAAAAGAACTGGTTGACATTCAACAATTTCAGGAGATAGTGTATGTTCAAGAATCAATGGTATTGTGGTTTGGCTTTCATCCCAACAGTAGAAAGACCTACATGCACCCACCTACTCTAGGGAGATGCATCCCTTAGAGCAATCAGCCATGAGACACCAAAAGGCCAGCATTCACATAGAGGGAAAGCTGGACAGACAGGAACGCATAGTTAAGAAGAGCACAAGGAGGGGATAGTCACAGGGATGGGAGGGGAGAGGAGTTTTTTATGGTTGGGGATGGTAATCAAATGTGCATGATCTGTTGAGTGTAAAACAAATTTGCTTTGTAAATTTGCACCCAAAGCACAATTAAATAAATAAAAAAAAAAAAAAAACTATGGCATTGAAGGAAGAAGTCCAAACTGCACTGAAAGAACTGGTGAAAGATTAGGCCCCCAAAAGTGATGTAATACCCATTGAGATGTTTAAACAAATGGATGCAGTGCTGAAGGAGCTCACTCATTCATGCCATGAAATTTGGAAGACAGCTACCTGGCCAACAAACTAGAAAAGATCCACATTTGTGCCTATTCCAAAGAAAGGTGACCCAACAGAATGTGGAAATTATTGAACAATACCATTAATATCACATGCAAGTGAAATTTTGCTGAAGATAATTCAAAAATGGTTGCAGTAATACATTGACAGGAGCTGCCAGAAATTCAAGCCAGATTCAGAGAACAAGGAACAAAGGATATCATTGCTGATGTCAGATGGATCTTGGCTGAAAGCAAGGAATATTGGAAAGATGTTTACTTGTGTTTTATTGACTATGCAAAGGTATTGGACTATGTGGCTCATAATGAATTATGGGTAACATTGCAAAGAATAGGAATTCCAGAATGCATAACTGTGCTCATGAGGAACCTGTACATAGACCAAGAGGCAATTGTTAGAACAGAACAAGGAGATGTTGCATGGTTTAAAATCAAGAAAGGTGCATGTCAAGGTTGTATCCTTTCACTATACTTATTTAATCTGTATGCTAAGCAAATAATCTGAGAAGCTGGGCTATATGAAGAAGAACACGGCATCAGGATTGGAGGAAGACTCCCTAACAACCTGCAACATGCAGGTGACACAGCCTTGCTTACTGAAAGTGAAGAAGATTTGAAGCACTTATTGATGAAGATCAGAGACTACAGCTTTCAGTATGGATTGCACCTCAACATAAAACAAAAATCCTCACAACAGCACCATAAGCAACATGATAATAAATGGAGAAAAGAGAAGCTATCAAGGGTTTCATTTTACTTGGATCCATAATCAATGCCTATCAAGGCAGCAGTCAAGATCTGTATTGGACAAATCTGCTGCAAAAGACCTCTTTAAAGTGTTAAAATGCAAAGATGTTCCCTTGAGGACTAAGGTTAGCCTGACCCAAGCCACGGAATTTTCAATTGCCTTATATACATGTGAGAGCTGGACAATGAATAAAGAAGACCACAGAAGAACTGATGGATTTGAGTTGTGGTGTTGTTGAAGAATATTGAATGTACCATAGTCTGTTAGAAGAACAAACAAATCTGTATTGGAGGAAGTACAGCCAGAATGCTCCTTAGAAGTGACATTGGCCAGACTCTGTTTCTTGCACTTTGGTCAAGTTATCAGAAGGGCCAATCCCTGGAAAAGGCTATCATGCTTGGTAGAGGGTCAGTGAAAAATGAGAAGACCCTCAATGAGATGGAACAATGGGCTCCAGCATGGCACTGATTGTGAGGATAGCATGGGACCTGGGCAGCATTTTGTTCTGCTGTATATAGGGTTGCTATGAGTTGGAACTGACTCAATATCACCTAACAACAACAGGGTTGAGATGAGTGTATTAATTAATGCTTGCAAATCCCTTAGGGCATGTCTGCAACCCAGTAACGTTGTTGGTATGATTTCATTGTGTTCTTTGGAGAAGCTTAAGTTCAACTGGCAAAAATATTGCACTAGACCTGATGAAATAAATATTTCACTCAAGTTAACTGACAATGGCATACGCATGCAAAGCCATCTTGATAACATAATTAATGAAAGCAGTGGATTAAGGACTAAACCTTTATTTTTAAGAGAAAGCTGAGTCACACAATATGCAAAATAAAAACCTCAGGTCCAACTCTCCCCGTGGTTAAGTGCTCAGCTCCAAACCAAAAGGTTGGTGATCCGAACCCATCAGCCACTCCATGGGAAAAAGATATGGCGGTCTACTTCTGTAAAGATTTATGGCCTTGGAAACTCTATGGGGCAGTTCTACTATGTCCTATAGAGTTGCTATAGGAGTTGGAATCAGCTTGACAGCAATGGGTTTGGTTTTGGGTTATAGAATCGGGGGGGAGGGGAATCTCCCCATAAGCAGAGCTTTGAACTGGTTCATTCTGGTTTGACCCCCTGCTGAAAATTTGCATTTACATATATCTTGTTCTTGTTGTTGTTGTTATGTGCCATCAAGTTGAACATGACTCATAGTGACTCCTCCTTGGGTTTCCGAGGCAGTATCACTACAGAAGTAGATTGCCCAACCTTCCTTCTGAGGAGTGGCTGGTGGGTTTAAAACTTCCAGCCTTCTGGTTAACAGTCAAGTGCCTTAGGCACTATGCTACCAGAGCTCCTACATATATCTTATGTATACATAAAGATCTATGAGAATCACCTGGAAACCAAAAACCAAACTCACTGCCATTGAGTCAATTCCAACTCATAGCAACAGCTTTTGGATTTCTGAGGTGGTAAATCTTTACAAAAGTAGATTGTCCAGTGTTCCTTCCACAGAGTGGCTGGGGGATTTGAACCACCAACTTCTGGTTAGCAGTAAATGCTTTAGGCACTATGCTAGCTGAACTCCTTAAGAGTCACCTGGAGACTACTACCATGACTTCTGATAAGATGAAGGAATAGGCAGACAAGTGACACACACCCTTTTCAACCAAGAAAAGAAAAAACAATTGACAGAGATACAGAAGATAATCCTAGAACCCTGAGCTTTGAAAGGAACTATACAGAAGTGAATTAGGTACCAACTAGTGGAGAAACCTGAAGGAAAACAGTGAGTACAG
>NW_006921672.1:9434688-9446363 GCF_000298275.1 Orycteropus afer afer | reverse complement strand
ATATAATTTATATAAAAACCAAACCAAACTCACTGCGGTCAAGTCAATTCCAACTCATAGCGACCCCTCCTTGGGTTTCTGAGGCAGTATCTCTACGGAAGTAGATTGCCCAATCTTCCTTTCATGGAGTGGCTGGTAGGTTTGAACCTCCAGCCTTCTGGTTAGCAGTCAAATGCCTTAAGCACTATGCCACAAGAACTCCCATAATTTATACAGAAAAGTAAAAATTTAAGAAGCACCAAGGATATTTTTTTAAAAAATTCTATAAATTTAAAGCAGTCTATGAAAAATGCATAATTTTCCAGCAATCTTTATCCAAAGCCAAAACATATAAATATAGGTTTATTTTACTCGACCAAAACAGAGTATTTCAAAACACATACACTTATTTTGATAACAGCTAACCCTAAACCAAAAGCAAACTCACTGCCACTGAGTCAATTTCGACTCATAGCAACCTGCCTTGGGCTTCCAAGGCTGTAAATCTTTATGTAAGTAGATTGTCTCATCTTCCTCCCTTGGATTAGCTGGTGAATTTGAACCACTGACCCTCTGATTAGCAGCCAAATGCTTTACCCACTATGCCACCAGAGCTCCTTATACTGAGCACTTTTTATGTGCAATGTGTAGATTATCCAATTTAATTTTCACAATAACTCTATCAATCAGGGGTGAATATTAGTCTCAGTTTACTGATGTGGCATTAAGTCCTTGAGAAGTTGGGCAGCAGAGAGAAGAGTAGAGATGTAGACACAGGACTGGTAACCAGGACATTTCAGAGACGTCACTGTGCTTATAAAATGTAAAGTCCTGCAGTGAATGCGTCTTTGAATTCATCTTGAGTCAGAGTATACCTTTAGGCTAAGATTTTTCATCTTCCAGCTCTTGTGATCTCCTGACAGCTTCATTGGCCTCCTCTCTGTCCAGTCCTCTGCAGGCTTTGGCTGCAGGGTAGATGAGAGATGTTTACAATCTTCATCATTCCCCATCCTCTCCCTGACAGCAGTTTAAAGATTACAAAATTCATGTGTGTGCATTAACTCATTCACTCCCCACAACAACTCTACCAATTACTGGGAAGGTTGTTATTAGGCCCATGTTAACGATGAGAAAATTAAGATCAGAGACATTAAGGTCGCCAGGTTGATTAACAGCAGAGCAGGGACTTTAACTCCTGCCCAAAATCTTTATCACTAGTCCATACTGCAACAAAAGATGTAGAAAATAGGCAGTGCCCACAGAGTGATGAAAAGAAAAGAAAAAATCTAAAAAATTAAAAGATAGAGCTTTGAAAAGCAAATATTCCTAACCAAATAAATAAATAAACGTCCATTTCCAAAATTAAAAGTCAATGCCAAGAAAATTAATAAGAAGGAAAATAGGTAAGGAGAACAGCACTTACAAACATTAAGGAGCAACCTAGAAATAAATGTGTAAACACATGAAATCACTGTAAACACACTGATGAAATATGAAGGCAGTGGTTATGTCGGGGTTGGGACCTATTTTATGTCAGCCACTGACTAACTGGACAACCTCAGGCAAATCCTCTCTCCTTTCACTGCTTTTATTCTCTCATCTATAAAAGAGAGCTCATCATAGTAGTTACTTGTTCATAAAACAAGTTGAGAGCCTTGGACAAACAAACACTTCAGCAAAATATATGATTACTTCCTGCCTAAAAGCATGCTAATTAGGATATGTATCAAATGGATACAAATTTAAGATAACTTAATAAATACTGTGTTTGTTATATAGTTTGTTGAATAGACAAAAGCACCACATGCCCACTATGGGTGCCATAAAAACAATAATAAGTTAAATGTAATTTTGATGTCTCTTTTTTCATGGCAGAAAACAAATTCATGCTATGCTAAACTCAAAAAACACCAAACTCGCTGCCGTTGAGTCGGATCTGACTCACAGCCACCCTTTCTTGGGTTTCTGAGGCAGTATCACTGTATCACTCAGAAATAGGTTGCCCAGTGTGCCTTCTGAGGAGTGGCTGGTGGGTTTGAACCGCCAGCCTTCTGGTTAGCAGTCAAGTGCCTTAGGCACTATGCTACCAGAGCTCCTAATGTTATGCAACTAGTCCAATATTCCTGGATGCTACACTTGATAGATCTTCTATAAAAAATAATAAATAAACTATTATCATCTCTCTTCTAGATAGGTGCAATAGCTTCCCAGCCAATTCCCACATGTTTATTCTTGCTCTCATGCATTCTCCACAAGGCAACAGGGTTATCTTTTCAAAATACAAATACTGTCACACCATCCCCTTGCTTAAAACCCCTCTGTAGTTTGCCATGGCTCAAAATATTTAGCACAGCTGAGAAACCCCAAAAGGATTTGCATCACTGGCTGCATCTCATCCTACTTTCCCCCTTGCTCCCTATACTCCAATTATACTAAAAAACAAACCAAACTCACTGCCATCGAGTCGGATCTGACTCATAGCAAACCCTCCTTGGGTTTCTGAGGTGGTATGACTACAGAAGTAGATCGCCCAATCTTCCTTCCAAGGAGTGGCTGGTGAATTTGAACCACCAGCCTTCTGGTTAGCAGTCAAATGCCTTACGCAGTATGTCACCAGAGCTCCTCCAGTTATACAGAGGAAGTATTTAGTAAATATTTGTTGAATAAATGAAGACATGAACAAACAATGAGTTAGGTTTCGTTTTTTAATAGAAAGCAAGTCTGGTGAACCAAACCAATAAATGTTGACTATCGGGAGCTCTGGTGGCGTAGTGCCTAAGGCACTTGACTGCTAACCAGGAGGTTGGTGGTTCAAACCCACCAGCCATTCCTTGAAAGGAAGACTGGGCAATCTACTTCCGTAGTGATACTGCCTCAGAAACCTAAGGACTGGTCGCTATGAGTCAGAGACGACTCGATGGCACATAACAACAACATCATCAGGCACCAAGGATGGTCAAGTGAAGAAGAACGTCTGAGGGTGCCAAGACCTCCCGCAGTTCTCCAACCTGCCTCCACACATGGACCCTGCCACCCCATGAGCCACCCTGGGCTAAAGGTAAAACCTACAAGGACAAGATGTCAAAAATTGCTTGAGATGATGCCTCAGTAAACCAACACCACAGCTACTCCTTACATTGCAAAAGAAAGTAGTACCCACTGAGTACTGAAGCTAATGTGAGGTTTAATTCCAGGATTATTAGCGGCAACAACCATTGTGTAAGGGATTTATCTGATTACCTATCATGTTCATTGGATTAAGGTGATAGATAATAAGGAGAAAAAAGAAGAGTGAAATCATTTCAGTCTTGCACTGCCATTCCCCACCCATAAGTAGGGATCTATTTTTCTGCTGCTGCCTTACATGAACAAAATCACCTCAACAGCCTGGTGGCATGCCAAAAGGTAGTGCAACAGGGCTTAAGGAACTTTTTAAAGCCAAGCTTAAACCAGATTGTCTTGGCACTCATTTCAAAGAAGTTATCTGGCTAAACCATCTCTTGCTTGGTGTCACTGGACAAAAGGAAGTTGGGAGAAGGGAGGAGATGAGCCTCCTCTTGGAAGATGATGATGATAAGTGAGGTTCAACTCCCAGTATCATGGGATAGGCCGTTCCATTCTTCCCAGACTTACGATGAAGTACTGAATGACAAATATGTCACTCAAATGATAATGATTTCATCACTACAGGCGCAAAGACCTTGACAACCAGGAAATGAGGCTTTCTCTGTTGGTGATAATGCTATATTACCTTGTCTCCCTGAGAACTAGCAATTGTGAATTGAAGGTACAAAAGGAAAAAGGAAAAGAAAAAAAAAAACAGTAACTGCTCCTTAAGCACCCCAGAGAAGACCCTCCCAGGACAGGCTTAACACTTGGCAGAGTACAGAATCTGGAAAACAAACAAAACAGAAAATCCACCACCCACAGACTGAAAGCAGGAATAGTGTCTTATTCATCTCTGTATTCATGGAGCCAAAGTACCTACACACTTACCTCTCAATAGAATAAATCATTAAATGAATTAAACTGGAGGGTTTTCATTCAAGTTATTTGTCACTATGGACTTTTACCAGCAAATGAATTTGGGATAAAATGCATGGTTTGAGGATAAGACAAAAGTTACAGAAACATTGCAAGCATAGCTGGCCATTTGTAAATGAGCAAGGCTTAAATCAACCTCCCACAACTGCAAAAATTTTAATGAACCAAAAATATCACTTCTATACCTTTAAGGGAGCTCTGGTGGCATAGTGCCTAAGGCATCTGACTGCTAACCAGAAGGCTGGCAGCTCAAACCCACCAGCCAATCCTTGGAAGGAAGATGGGGCAATCTACTTCCATAGAGATACCATCTCAGAAGCCCAAGGAATGGTCGCTATGAGTCAAATCAACTCAATGACGGCGTGTTTGGAGATTATATATATATATACATATATGCCCTCCCCAAAAGCACTACTCCTTTTCAAGTTATTATTCCTTTGTGTGTAAACTGAGAAATATGAAACAGATGATAAATATGATTCATTTCAAAGCCACTAACCAAAATGTCAGGAGCTCTGGTAGCATAGTGCCTAAGGCACTTGACTGCTAACCAGAAAGCTGGCGGTTCAAACCCACCAGCCACTCCTTGGAAGGAAGATAGGGCAATCTACTTCCGTAGTGATACTGCCTTGGAAACCCAAGGAGGGGCTGCTATGAGTCGGATCTGACTCAACAGCACATAACAACAACAACCACCAAAAGGTCAGTGGTTTAAACAGACACCAGCTGCTCCATGCAAGAAAGATATGGCAGTCTGCTTCTGTAAAGATTGCACCAAAACCAAACCTGTTGCCTTGGAGTTGATTCTGACTCATACTGACCATATAGTTCAGAGCAGAACAGCCCCTTATGGTTTCCAAGGCTATAAATCCTTACAGAAGCAGACTGCCACATATTTCTCCCATGGAGTGGCTGGTGGGTTTGACCTGCTTAACTTTCGGTTAGCAGCCAAGTGCTTAACCACTGTGCCACCAATGCTCTTCTTCCAGCCTAGGAAAACCTATGGGGCCTGTTCTGGTTACCTAGTGGCGCTCTGACAAGAATATACCACAAATGGGATGCTTGAACAAACAGGAGTTTATTCTCTTACAGTTTGGAGGCTTCAAGTCCAAGTTCAAAGTGCCAGGCTCTAGGGACTGGGTTAAAGCCCCTTGACCTTGGGCTTCAGCTCTGCTTCTTGTTCCCAGCCCACTGAAGCTAGAGGCATTTCTTCACTCAGGCAGCTACTGGCTGCTGAGGCTAACAAACCCAAGGTCAACAAATAAAATGGCACAGTCCTGATGTTACCAAACCACACAGCAAGCCATTAATTTAAGTTCATTGTAAGTCCCAAGGTTGGCAGAGCATGGCAGGCTGCTAAACAATGACATGGCTACATGCAGGGTTCAAGCGTGCCATAAGCTAGAGACCATTCCCAAAGCTGTTTCATATATACGGGAAACAGACCACATACCCAAAGGCAGCTACTCAGCTGCTCCTAGTAGATTCCACCATGGAGCTGATTACCAGTCTCATCATGGGGAATACTACATCCAGTGGACCATCCACTCAACCAAGCCCAGCCAAGTTGACACACAAACTGAACTACCACAATTCCACCCCTTGTCAACTTGGCACTTGTACAGATCTCCTTCACTGGGTGGCTCTAATCCCCTAGTTCCTGAGTGGCGACCTCACCCCCTTGGCCTGGTGGGCCCCATTCCTCTACCTCTTGGGTATGGTAGCCCTGCCATCTCTTTCTTGGGCAGCAGCTATGGCTCCATCCCACTGGCCCACATGAACGAGCAGCCCCACACTCCAGAACTAAGTTGATGATGGTCTAACTCTTTGAAACCTGGGGGGCTATGATGGTTCCACCCCCAGAGGCCATGGTCCTACCCTTTGAGGCTGAGGCAGTTCTGCTTCCCATTTCCTTGGTCTCTCCGCTTCTGCCAATTAATACCAAAGGTAACCCATTCCACTGGAAATCTTCCTGCCCCAAAAGCACTCAGCTTTCTTGCTCCATGGACTGGCCAACCTGCTACTCCATTTCATGCTGGTCTTTTCTACCAATTAATGCCTGAAGGCAACCCACTCTGCCAGGAAGTCACCTACCCAGTGGCACCCAGCTTTCTCCTCCATGGTCTTTGGTAAGCCTGTTGCTGTTTAATGCCAATCTCTGGGCTCTGCTACTGCCATCTCTCATGCTGGTGTCTTGGCTCTTTTCCTACTGTCTCTCATGCCATATGCCAGGGTCTCTCTGCCAGGGTCTCAGGTCAAGTATGCACTCCACTCCTGTTTCCACATTTTAGGTATCTGTCAGAGCAGCACCCCACTCTCTCAGTACCATATTCTGTCCTGGTTACCTACCTAGTGCTGTTCTGACAGGAACATACCACAAATGGGATGCTTGAACAAACAGGAGTTCATTCTCCTACAGTTTGGAGGCTTTAAGTCCAAGTTCAAAGTGTCAAGCTCTAGGAGCTGGGTGAAGGCCCCTCAACCTTGGGCTTCAGCTCTGCCTCTTGCTCCTGGCCCACTGAAGCTAGAAGCATCTCTTCACTCAGGCAGCTACTGACTGCTGAGGCTAACAAACCCAAGGTCAACAAATAAAATGGCACAGTCCTGATGTTACCAAACTACATGGCAGGCCATCAGTTCAAGTCCATTGAAAGTCCCATAGTCAGCAGAGCATGGCAGGCTGCTGAACAATGATACAGCTACATGCAGAGTTCAAGTGTGCCATAAGGTAGAGACCATTCCCAAAGCTGTTTCTTATATATGGGAAGCAGACCACATACCCAAAGGCAGCTACTCAGCTGCTCCTAGTAGATTCCACCATGAAGTTGATTACCAGTCTGATCATGGGGAATACTCCATCCAGCTGCCCAGCCACTCAACCAGGCCTAGCCAAGTTGACACACAAACTGAACTACCACAGGGCAGTTCTACTCTGTCATATAGGATCTATATGAGTTGGTATCAACTTGACAACACACAACAACATAAAACATGAAAATCCTAAACATGTTATTGACAATTAGATGGCAACCAAAGGAAAGAATCTATAAAGTTTCATATTGTGGGATCCTGACTTTTTCTATTCATATATTCCTTTGAAAAGTTAATGGAAGTTGAGGATAGACTCTTCAGAAAAGTGAACATATGAACAGACAGACAAAAATTGTGCATATGGCTTTAGAAATGTTACCAACTTCCTGAAGTCTACCCATTGGATTCCAAGTTTAAAATCTCATCTTTAATTAAAGCACTGGAAAAAAAAATTTCCAATGGCTATAGAAGCTTAAGCATTATGACCAAGTGAAGCTGCTGACAACCAAAAAAAAAAAAAAAAAAACCAAACTCACTGCCATCGAGTCAGATCCAACTCATAGCAACCCCTCCTTAGTTTTCTGAGGCAGTATCTCTACGGAAGTAGATTGCCCAGTCTTCCTTCCAAGGAGTGGCTAGTGGGTTTGAACTGCCAGCCTTCTGGTTAGCAGTCACATGCCTTAGGCACGATGCCACCAGAGCTCCCAAGCTGCTGATGAGAGGTGACATAAGAAGTTTTGTTAACACTCCCTGTGAAGTATTCTTGCCAAAAAGTCAAACCTAAATCTAATAAAAACCTTTAGGTCTATTAGATTACAAGAAATGCAGGACTCAGAGGAATATGTTTTAAAAATTCTATGAGGATGCAAGCTGTAAAATCCAGAATTTGGGAAATTCTGCAGGATTTGTCTTTTCTCTCTTGTCATTCTTTCTGATGGCATTACCTAGGACCTGTTCCTCCTGCCCAACTATGAGAGTCCCGTAAGTGTCAGTCTTTGGTTTTCTATATCCATCCACTCCTTTGGACAGTTTATCTTCCTTAACTATACTGCTCACATCATCTTTCTTTTATTCTCATTTCTGTTTCACTTATTCTATTCCACACAATCTAGTACTGCTTTATATTCTTCCCAAGATCAAGTTTAACAAGCACTTATTGAGAGCCCTCCATAAGCAGAAAGTATTAGGGAATTAAAGAAAGATGAGTTGGCCATAGCTTCGGTCTTTAAACTTCCTTACAACTAAGTAGTGGGATAACTAAGCAGCTATTTGACAGAAGCACATGCAGCAAACATGCCTTCCACCTTTTTCACATGTTCCAAATCACTTAATAGGAGCTTAATAGAAGCTCTGGTAGCATAGTGCCTAAGGCACTTGACTGCTCACCAGAAGGCTGGCGGTTCAAACCCACCAGCCACTCCTCAGAAGGAAGGTTGGGCAATCCTACTTCCGTAGTGATACTGCCTCGGAAACCCAAGGAGGGGTCGCTATGAGTCGGGGCTGACTCGACGGCAAACAACAACAACAACAAAAAATCACTTAAAACTGTGTTAATACAAAGTAGGACGCTAATGATTATTTACTGACTTGTATTTCTAGCAATACAGACAATAGTTAATTGAAATCTATTGTTTTTCTTCTTTTATCTGATATCTTTGCCTCTTCAAATTTCCTAGTTCTTCTCTATTGCCCCTAAATGCTAATCATTTGTGGTCACTTATTAGGCTCTGTCCACCTCTGTGTTGTTGTTCCTGTTAGGTGCCATCAAGTCAGCTCCAACTGATAGTGACCCTATGTACAACAGAATAAAGTACTGCCCGGTCCTTGCCATCCTCAGAATCCCTGCCCATCACTGTAGCCACTGTGTACAATGTTTCAGAGCTATTCATAGTTTTCCAGTAATATATCAGATAGTGTTTCACTGTTATTCATGAAGTTTTCAATGGCCAGTTTTTTTCAGAAATGGATGGCCCTGTCCTTCTTTCCAGTCTATCTTCATCTGGAAGCTCAGCTGAAAGCTGTCCACCATGGGTGACCCTGCTTGTATTTGAAATACCAGTGGCATAGCCTTGAGCTTCACAGTAACACACAAGCCACCACAGTATGGCAACCTGACAGACAAGTGGTGGTCCACCTCTGCATCCTTCCCTGATCCTCTCTTGTTTTAAAAAATCAAATACAGGCTTTCCACCATGGTTGTACCATTACCCTATCATTTGAGAAAACTTCCCTCTATAATCTTAACATTTTTTGCTTGTGTGTCTCTTACTAGTTTTCTTTGTATGTTGGTACCTATATCCAGATACTATTTAGAAGCAACTTTAAGTTGAGTCTTTTCCCCTTCTAGTCTGAATACTACATTGAATACTTTTTAACTCATATCTCCTAAGGGATGGCTCCTCTTTCCTGGACAAATCAAAATGTGAGAAAATGTTTTATTTGTACTTGGCCACAATTCAATAAAGTTAGGTATTTACAAAGTGTCTGACCTGATGTCACTGCAGAAGCTGTGTTTTATTTCTATATATGTCTAATCTTTTCACGTAATCCTCCAAATCATAGGATAATGATATAGCAATTGTGCCTGAAGATCTACCACTCATCTCTTTTGAAATGTCATACGGAGTAAAAATCTACTTGGGAATTGTTTTTACCATTCTTCTCTCACTGTAAAGAACAGAGTACTGATAGGATGCTTCAGTGCTGAAATGACTCTCATTGAAAGGCACAAACAAACTGTGCTCCCAGTTCATGACAGCCAGTGTTGTAAGTCTCCCTTCTGATCCTTGATACACCCACATGCTACCCCATGCATTCACTCACCACCCCACCTCTCCACAAAATATCCACTCCACTTTGATGATGAAATTGCAGTTCATCAGAAAGATTAACCCAATTTGAAAATTACAAATCTTTTTTGTCAGAAAGTCATGCAAAGAAGAATGATTGAGATTCCGAATCATTTGAACTCCCAAAGACACAAAAAATGGTCATGAAACCATATTGCAGGCAAAATGCTCATTGACCAAAATGATGGTTAAATGTTAGCCATCTACTGAGAATTCAGTGGGAGTCTTCATCTTTTGAGTTCTTTAAAAACACTTGAAAAATAAGCTCAGCAATTTGCTGTTGGCCTACCTAAAGCAGAATAAGAAAAGCCTTCTGGATGACCTTTTCAGTTGACTGATTTTACAAATATTGGCTTTTCCGGGTCATTTTAATCTTCTTTAAAATGTAAACTATAAAAGAATGTGATTAAAGTTTTAAAATCCCATA
Organism: Orycteropus afer afer; assembly: GCF_000298275.1. Taxonomy (NCBI): domain Eukaryota; kingdom Metazoa; phylum Chordata; class Mammalia; order Tubulidentata; family Orycteropodidae; genus Orycteropus; species Orycteropus afer. The sequence continues at coordinate 9,436,253 of NW_006921672.1, read as the reverse complement.
GGAAACATGTTAACTAAAGTATCTTTCATTTTAGTTTCTTGTCAGTTAACATTTTTTATTAACTTAATTCTTTCTAAAATACAATAACTCATAGGAGCTTATTCTTTTGAAATTATTCCATTCATTCTTAAGTCTATTAATATATACACATAGAGGGCATCTGAAATGACATTTACCAAATTCTACCAATGGTTACATCTATGTGGTGGGATTTAGGTTTTTTCATCTTTTTTTTTTCTTATTCTTTCATGAACTACTTGACTTTTTTAGAAGCATGTAGCATTCTTAAAAAAAGGGGGAGGTGGAATCACCAGGGAAATCATTATATGATAGTGCTAGAAGGCGTTGTTTATCCCCATTCTTCTCGAATCTAACCACCAAGTTTTTCCTGTTCTTCTCATGCTGTAACATAAGAAACATTTTGCTAGAGGTTAACTCCTACACGTCAAAATTTCCGCATTGATATCAAATGACACATGGGCAAAATGTATGGGGATAATAAGTCACTGCTACTCGCCACGCCTGAAATGAACAGGAAAATGAACGATTCCATTGTAGAGTTTCGTGAAAGAGTTTAGGGATAAAGAGTATTTTTGGCCCTTGCACAGACTGGCAAGGAGTATTTTGCTCCTTTGGCAGGCTGGGTCCACATGAACAGCCTCAGAACCAGATGTAACCATAACCTTCAGTCGAAACAAATATCATCAGGAACCGTCCACATCCATCAGAACACTGTTTGCCACCACAGTTCTAAACAAGTCTCTATGATTCCCTCATTTGCTTTATTTTTATCTTGTCTCCCTTTTGTCTTTTTCTCGTGTTGAGATTAAAACATTGTCATTATTGTTGTTATGTGCCATTGAGTCGGACTGACTCATGGCAACCCCTCCTTGGAATTCCGAGGCAGTATCACTACAGAAGTAGATTGCCCAACCTTCCTTCTGAGGACTGGCTGGCGGGTTTGAACGGCCAGCCTTCTGGTTAGCAGTCAACTGCATCAGGCACTATGCTACCAGAGCTCCTTCAGATTAAATGACCATACCAAAAAAAAAAAAAAAAAACTCACTGCCATCAAGTCAATTTGACTCATAGCAACCTTCCTTGGGTTTCCGAGCCAGTATCTGTACGGAAGTAGATTGCCCAATCTTCCATCTGAGGAGTGACTGGTGTTTGACCATAGAACGCTTTAAAAGGGCACTGCTTCTAAGCATCCCCTAAGGCTTCCTTGTGCCTTGACTAAATTTTCCAGCCTGTGCTCAGTGAGATGAGGAAAATCCAAAGGACTTACCGCCCTTTATAAGATTTTGTTGAAAGGGAAGAACAAGCAGAGTTGGGTTTGTCATATGTGATTTTATTCAAAATTAAAAATGGATTTACCTTTGTGGAATTCCTTCCTCGGAGAGGCCTGTCCCTACTCCCTGATTCTATTATCTCACAATCCTAAAAGGGGCAGGAAGGAGATGATGGCTTCAGAGGACCAGAGTTAAAATGCTGAAGTTAAAAAGTTCACTCTTCAGTTAGCCCACATGTATTCAATGCCTATAAGAAACCAGCATTCGGTGCTT
>NW_006921672.1:9418000-9433677 GCF_000298275.1 Orycteropus afer afer | reverse complement strand
AAAAAAAAAAAAAAAATGTTGAACTAAATGAAAATATAACCTATCAGAATCTGTGGAAGGAAGCAAAAGCAGTATTTACGGGGAAATTCATTGCACTAATTGCATATGTTAGAAAAGAACCAAGATCTCAGGTCAATAATCTAAGTTTCCGCTTTAGGAAACTAGAAAAATAATAGTAAATTAAGTCCCCCACCCCCAAAAAAAAGGCAGAAAAATGAAATAGTAAAAATTAAAGCAAAAATCAATGAAGTTGTAAACAGAAAACCAATGAAACCAATAGCTGGTTCTTTGCAAAGATCAATAAAATGGCAAACTTCTACCCAGGCTAACCAAGACAAAAAGAGAAGACACAAATTACTGATATCAGAAATGAAAGAAAGGCCATCACTACTGATCTCATGAACATTAAAGGGATAAAAAAAAGGAATATTATTTCCACAAACTTAATTACGTTGTTTTTGGGTAACTGAGTTGCTTTTAACTCACAGTTACAGTCCTATGTGGCAAAAAGAATCCTGCCCTGGCTTTGTCACTCACCATGTCCCCTCTACAGGCCTCAGTTTCCTCATCTGTAATATAAATGGTTTGGACTGAGGACCACTAAAGTCCCCTCCAATGCTGACATTTTATTTCTAAGTTCCCTTTAAATCTAGTCACCAGTAACCAGCACATGGCTCCCCACTCCCAACCTACTTTTTCCTTTATCCTTAATCTTTACCTTGGCAGACCAAGTATAAAATTCATCCAACACAGTAGACTGTCCATGGCATGTTTCCTGTTTTCCTTCATCCTTTCTACAGGGCACAGACCCACAGGGCCTAACCATTCCAAGCTCAGCCATGGGGCAGGCCTGTTAAGCAACAGCATATCCTGCCCAGAGGCCAAGGACAGTCCTGAGCACAGGCGACTTTGTTTAGTTTTGAGGTGTGCTGGGATGAAAGGCAACTTGGAAGTGGAAGGCATGGCCATTAATTAATTAATTGCAATTGAGGGTTGGTTCTAAAGAGTGATTGCTTTGTAATTACTTTCCATCAAACAGCAACTGCTGCAAAGGCATCAGATCTTCAGACCACTCTCCATTTCCTCAGCATAAGTATTTTTATTCCAGAATCTAAGATTCTGTTCTAATCTGGCTCTGCTCTTAGGAGTCTCTCCCCCACCCCTCCCTGGAGAGGTGGAGTATATATGTGTGGGTGAATATGTGTGTGTACATGTGTTTAATTTCTGTTTTTTTAAAAGGAAACCTATACTGGGCCAAGTAACCCTTCTGTGAACTTTAATCTGACCCTGTTCGGATAGATGGACAATGAAAAAATTACACTGAAAGATTAGCAAGACACCTGAGACTAATACCCACCTAGTATTGTGGGCCACACCTCCAGTTACAGCTGTAAGGGAAGAAGCAAACTGGTACATTGATGTGGTTCTAAACAACAACAATGTGTGTAAGCCCGGGGCACTGTAGATTGACCAAGAGGAAACACACGTTGCACAATGATACGATCTTGTTGGTACAGTTGTCAGAGAAGGGAACTCCCACAGCAAAGGGCATAAAACCATCCAGGGCAGTCTGAGGCGGCTCAGTCCTGTGGTGCCAGGGAGCAGAGCAGAGCCCAGCCCTGCTCCCCACGCAGATGGGACCATGAACTCCAGCCACAGCCTCAGCCAGACCCCCTCGGGCTTCCTCCATGGCATAGGAGGAAGCCAAGGCCGGCCTGGGAGCTTCCCCCGAGCTCCCAGCGTCCATGGTGGTGCAGGGGGCATCCACATCTCCCTGTCCTACACCAGGCCAAGCTACTTGCCCTGTGGAGGGTCATGGGGGTCTGGAACAGGCAGTTTCCTCCTAGGTGGAAATGGGAAGGAAACAATGCAGAACCTCAATGACCGCTTGGCCTCCTACCTAGAGAAGGTGCGGGCACTAGAAGAGGCCAATGTGAAGCTGGAAAGTCACATCCTGAAGTGGCATCAGCAAAGGGATGCCGGCAAGAAGCAAGATTACTCTCAGTATGAAGAAAACATCCATCATCTGCAGGACCAGGTAATGTCCTGGGTGACCCTGGGGCCAGACATGCAGCTGCATTTCAGGGGAGCCCTGGGAGAAGTTAGCACAGAAAACAATTTCTCGGAAAACAGCAAGTGAGCTTAAAGTAATTGTGCACAAAGATATTTGAACATCTTTCTTATTTATACCTTCAGTTCGGGCTTGGGCAAGTCTGTTTTGTATAATTAATCTTCTATACATAAATTATAAGGAGCTCTGGTGGTGTAGTGCCTAAGGTATTTGACTGCTAACCAGAAGGATGGCAGTCCAAACCCACCAGCCACTCCACAGAAGGAAGACTGAGCAATCTACTTCCGTAAAGATTTACCATCTCAGAAACTCAATGGGGGTTTCTATGAGTCAGAATCGACTCCATGGCAGTAAGTTTGGTATATATATATATATAGGCTCTGGTAGCGTAGTGCCCAAGGCACTTGACTGCTAACCAGAAGCCAGAAGGCTGGCAGTTCAAACCCACCAGCCACTCCTCGGAAAGAAGATGGGGCAATCAATCTACTTGCATAGGGATACTGCCTCAGAAACCCAAGGAGGGGTTGCTATGAGTCAGGGCCTACTCGATGGCACATAACAACAACAAATATATATATATGTATGTATGTATATATATATGTACATAAATCATATGAGAAGTGAAGGCAACAAAAATTACAGAAATGCTAAGACTATTTTTAAAATGAGACTGATTTTTCATACACACACACAGAAGAAAAATCTAAAAGGTATAAGGCAATCAGCTGGGTATAAGTGTCCAGTATCATTTATGACCCAATGATGTAATAGTGAGAAGAACCAGTATTTATTTTGCACACTCAGTGCACAAGGCACAAGTGAGGACAGACTTTTTCATTACATCTGTCTGATCTACCTCAAAGCCCTAGAGACAGTGTGATTATATCTATCCATGAAAGGCCAAATGACACCATTTTGGAGACCATACTTAAAAACTGTCACTCCACTAGCAGATGTCATCCTCACATCCCTGTGGGCTGCTAGACCATAAAGTTGCTCACAGTCTGAGAATGACTTACTTCGGGAAAACAGAATAATATGAAAATCTTAAGAGTCAATCAGGATGGGTTAGAATATTCAGTTGGGAGAACATTTTCCAAAAAAAATAATTAACTTTTCAACCAAATATCAAAAAACTAGGCTCATACCTTCTGGGACATCTCATAACACCATCTAGAAGTAGACGGAATCTGTTGTTGTTGTTGTTGTTGTTATGTACTGTTGAGTCGGATTGGACTCATAGCGACCCCTCCTTGGGTTCCCAAGGCAGTATCATTATGGAAGTAGATTGCCTAATCTTCCTTCCGAGGAGTGGCTAGTGGGTTTGAACCGCCAGCCTTCTGGTTAATAGTCAAGTGCCTTAGGCACTATGCTACCAGAGCTCCTAGAGGGAATCCAGTCACCTCATAAGTTAGTTTTAAGACTATGTAACCCTCCTCTTATCTAAAGCACTCCCAGGAAATTCTCTGTAAGATCACAGCTTTCTAATATTTACACCATATTTTTTCACAACACTCAGTTATCCTTGTTTGAATGTAGGAAGAACAAATCAAGATAGTATAAATCTGTCCTTGTAATGAATCCTAATTATAGAATAATCAACCTAATACCTGACTATTTAATTATCTTAACTATATAGTGCATAGCTGTCTTTACGAAAAAAACAAGGTGACTCAACAATCTTCACCATGTTTTCTGTTTAATAAAGGTGCTTTGGTTTTAGGATGGAGAGAATAGATTTTTTAAAATGCACAGCTGAGAGCATGACTTCCAAAAAAATGTGGTCAGATCACTTATTAGCTGATAGAAGAGGAAGAGGGGAAAAGGAGGAGGGGAGCATTTATTGAGCACCCCTGTATACCAGACACCATGTGTAATCTACACATCAATAGAGCTTTTTGCAATGATGAAAATATTGCTATTTATTTCACACAACAACCCTTAAAGGCACTGAAGCTCAGAAAAGTTAAACAAGATATCCACAGCCAGCAGCAAGCAGAGGTGAAATTCCAACAAAGATCTGTTTGCACTGACCTCGAATTTCCACCACAATGTGGTGCTGACTAGCCTACTTCCCACATAAATAATGCTATTAATAAAGATAATACATTATGCTTGCATTTTAACCATATAGAACATATTTCATATACATTATCTCATTTAATTCTCACAATGGTGTGAAGTAGGTACTTATAGATGAGCAGACTGAGACCAAGTGGTTGCCTAAATGCTTTGGAACAGAATTGAGAAAAGTGAATGGTGGCAATGACAAGGAGGGGACAGCATGCTCATTCTCTAGGCAGCCTGGGATTCTGGGATCTGAGATTAAACACGGAGCTTCTTTGGTTTCAAACCCATACATGCCCCTTTTCTGGTTTTCTTAATTCAGTTGTATTTTCTCTGTTTGAAGAAACCAACCCTTTGAAATTGAGGTTGTCTATCTAACCGACAACCCCAGTTTGCAGAAGAGAGAACACAGGATACCCCCTGCCCCCTACCCCAAATGTCACTCAATTACCTGGTGCCGAAAGCCCTTCCAGGGCCTTGCTCAAATGCACTGAGTAATACAAGGTCCCTCCCCTTTTTAGGGGATATTAAATATTACCCAAGAAGAATGTAAGATACTGAGTTCAAAAATTAAGTCAATTCCTTTGAAACACAGAATTGGACATAGTCATAGGGATATTATAGATAAAACCCCCTAAATGGTTCTCAGTAATTGGTATTTTGGTTTACCGTGATAAATTCTATTTTCTCCTCTCTAGTAGGAGATTATGCACCCTGCAGCAATGATGTGACACTAATATAGCAACTATATCTTTCAAAAGAATGAACTCCCTGCCTGGAGGAGAGTCTAGATGATTAATTACACCATACAATGTAAAACCTATGCCTCATATATTCTTTCTCAATCCATTCTCATCCATTCATTCCTATAAAGGATGTCTCAGAATAGTGGCTCTATCATAATACTGTACTGAGTATGCTCCAACAGTGGGAAATAGTTCCAGTTTTTAAAGGTGATGTATATCAAATGTATTTTAGAACCCACTACTCATGTCTATGAGAATGTTGGCTTGGGAAATGAGACCATTGACCCGGGCTTTGCAACTGATAAATAATCAGTTTGACTCCCAAAAGTCAAATAACCCTACAGATGGTATTTCCGGCATTCTAATTCTGTGGAACTCCCAGTGCATGGTTTTTCTGAATGTGGCTCAGCACCTCATAACCAACTGCTATTGGGCTGCTTCTCACCCACAGCAACCCCTCAGGTGTGTCAGAGCAGAACTGTCCTCCACAGAGTTTTCAAAGGCTGATTTGTCAGAATATAGATTAAGTCAGCATACAAGCAAGTGAAGCTTTACCTTGATGACACTGGTTCCAATTATAAAAATGCTAAACTAAAATAAAGAAACTCATATAATTCATATTTCTCTCAACTAAGTTTCAACTAATTTTTCAAAGTGTTTAGTGTGCCAAGAATGTGCTAAGTATTTTTAAACATTATTTTATTTGAAAACTTTTCAATGAAACAGCTATTATTCTTTAGGAAGAAACAGAGACTCAGACAAGGTCAGTTAGTTAGTGGGTGGGAGCAGGATCGCAGTCCCACTCTTTGGGCTCCAGACCCAGTGCTCTTACCACCTCTGAATCTTGCTATTGTGCATTCATGATGCCAAATTCCTTGAAATCAGTGGAGCTTTAAATAGGATCAGATCTTTAAAAGATGCCTTTGTATTGAGAGGTAACTTTGTCCTAAGAAAATCCTTTCTAAATAAAGAAATTCACTGTGCAAATACAATGGGAATGTCACAGAATTGTCTGGCTCCAAATGTTTATCAAAGTGTAGAGCTAGGACTTAACAAAGTCTAAGTCTGTTTCTGGTATAAATGTTGAAGATAATGATGAAGTGAAGCCCAGTGACTGGCCCACAGTCAATGCCGACGGTCAGTAACACAGCCAGAACCAAAACCTACCTAGTTCCTAGTTCAACATTCTATGCAACAAAATACTTTGACCTTGAGACATTTTCCATCCCATTTTCCTAAAGACAGTGACATACATCAAATATGCACTATTTCTCCACTATAAGATCCTGAAGTATTATGCAAATAATACTGTGTAAAGACATATACACAATCACTTAGAGAAATGCTTTCAAGAATAATTTTCTTCTTAAAGTTAAAAAAGTATGTAAGCATCTAGTGAAAGTCTTTAACTGGAGGTTTTAACACAGTTAAAACTTATTAAGCTGCTCAATAGATGATATATAATTATTTCACTTAACATCTTAATAGCATCATTGGGGCATTCTCATCAAGGAATAAGTTACAAACACACACATATACCTACAAGGTATGTGTAGGGCTATGGACACTTTGAGGGGGAACAAAAAAGTGCTATGTGATAACTATCATGAAATACCTTTAAAATCAGTTTGACAAGTCATCAAAAACATAATGCAATCACAGGAAGAATTATGTTCATTTAAAATAATAATTATTATTGTTTTGGAGATCTGAACTAATATCCACAATAAGAAAAAGTTCAGAGCTTAAACTCTGGTTAACATCCTCAGATGTAGATGAGCCTAAGCAAAATGCAAAGATGTATTCATGATATTAGACAGCTAAAAGGCATTCTGCCCTCCCCTTCCTTTAGAAACATTATTTTAGCAGTTATATCAACGTAAAAAAAAAGATAGTGAAATTGACTGTAGACCATATCCTTTTTCTATAAACTCATTTTGTGTTCCACACCTAGTAGGTGCTCAATAAATATTTATTAGTTTGATTACTCATTGTTCCACTGCCAGAAAGTTGTCTGTGCTGTTAAGTCACATACCCAGGGAAGTAGGGGCAGAAATGGCAGCTCTCCTATGTGAGTATGTCCGACTGAAATGACTCCTGGTGCATGCTTTACAGATAGCAGGTGATAAAATGGCCAATGCTCAGATCACTCTACTCATTGACAATGCCAGGATGGCAATGGACGACTTCAGCCTCAAGTAAGTTCCTTCTTGACAGTGTCTTTATGCTTGTTTTTATTACTTTATTGTTGCAAAAGGAAGACTTATCTCACCACTATCTAAAATCTCACCACTATCTAAAATCTCACTAAGTTATAATTAAGAGGCACAATAACAATGTGTAGCATGTGACTGGACCCTAGTTTAAACAAACCAAATATATGACACCTTTTAGGGTCAAATGAGGAAAGTGGATTATGAACCAAGCATTACTCAAAACCCACTGCTGTCGAGTCGATTCTCACTCCCAATGACCCTGTAGGACAGAGTAGAAATGCCCCATAGGGTTTCCAAGACTGTATCTTTATGGAAGCAGACTGCTTTATATGTCTCTCATAGAGCGGCTGGTGGATTCAAACACCAACCTTTCTGTTAGCAGCTGAGTGCTTTAACCACTGTACCACAGGGCTCCTGAACCAACCATTAGATGATATTAAAGGCTTATTATTAATTTTAGGTGTGATAATATTAAGGTTATTTAGGAAAATGTCTTTTTCTTAGAGAATACATCCTGAGGTATTTAGTGACAAGATATCATGGTGTCTACCAAAAGGAAAAGCCAGTTGTCATAGAGTCGGTTTTGATTCATGGAAACCCCACGTGTTTCAGAGCAGAACTGTGCTCCCTAGGGTTTCCAATAGGTATGTCTTTTCAGAAGCAGATCACCAGACTATTCTTCCTAGGCACTTCCAGGTAAAATTGAATCGCCAATCTTTGTGGTTACTATCCAAGCACTTCACCATTTGCTCAACCCAGAAACACCCCATAATGTCTACAGTCAACTTTAAAATACTTCATCAAACAATACAGATGAACTAAATATGGCAGTGTTAATGCTTGATAGGTCTAGAGGATGGGCATGTGGCTGTTTATGACTCTACTCTTGTGACTCAATTAAAAAACTAATATCGAGTCAGAATTATAGAAAAATGTAGTATGAAACAGACAAACAAAAATGCACTAGATGTATTCATTTGCTCTCATAAAACCTAAAATGTAAGAGCTTCACATCTAGACTAAGGGGAGTCCTTACAACAACAGGTATACTGTTCCCTTTCTTTTAACCACAGGTATGAAAATGAACACTCCTTCAAGATAGATTTGGAAACTGAAGTTGAGGGTCTCCGAAAGACTTTGGACAATCTGACCATCGTCACGACAGACCTGGAACAGGAGGTTGAGGGAATGAGGAAAGAGCTCATCCTCATGAAGAAGAACCATGAGCAGGTAGAACTCCCCCAGGAACACATTACCTGCACCTTTCAGGGTAATTCAATAGGTACAGAAACTACTATCTCGACACCAGTCCTAATGTCCTTCAACCTAAAAAATTACAGACCAATTTAAAATCCAATTGACATTGAGTCAACTCCCCCTCATGGTGACCCCATGTGTGTCAGAGTAGAATTGTGCTGCAGAGGGTTTTTAATGGCTGATTTGTTTGAAAATAGATCATCAGGCATCTCTGGGTGAATCTGAACCACCAACCTTTCGGCTCCCGGTCGAGTACGGTAACCATTTGCACCACCCAAGCACTCCAAAGAATTTTAAGAAACCACACAAATATCTCATTTTTTCCATCTTCAAGGTTATCTACTTAGATGTCAAATACAACAGACAAAACCCACTGCCATCAAGTCAATTCCAACCCCTATCAACCCTCATTTGTTTTCCAAGACAGCAAATCTTTACAGAAATAGATTGCCCCATCTTCCTTCCACAGTGCAGCTGGTGGGTTTGAACCCCCAACCTTCTGATTAACAGTCTTAGGCACTGTACCACCAGAGCTCCTTACAACAGACAAAGGTCAATCAAAATTAATGAACTGGTCAACAACTTTGCTAACACACAATGTTTATCTAGACTTGTTTGTTAATATGATGCCATAAGAGTGAATGTCCCTCATTGACCTACCAAAAAAAACAAACTCACTGCCATCTACTTGATTCAATTTATGGCAACCCCTCCTTGGATTTCCGAGGCAGTATCTTTATGGAAGTAGAATGCCCAATCTTACTTCCAAAGAGTGGCTGGTGGGTTTGAACTGCCAGCCTTCTGGTTAGCAGTCAAATGCCTTAGGCACTACACCACCAGAGCTCCCCCCAATGTGAAGCAAATTGGAGGAAGAGGATGTTGACAGAATAAAAATAATGGAATATTGACCAAGGTAAATAAGAGTAGAGGCAAAAATCAAGAATCTTAATTTCCAGAAGCATTTAACTGACTTTTTAAAAGTTACCATACATCAAAATTCCTTGAGAGTCTAAAGAGATGATAGAGAAACAATCCCCATTATAGGCAAACAAAATTGTTCTGAACATCAAAGAGGCCCTGTTTCTGAATAGCTGGTTAGACAATGATTGTTAATTAAACCTTTCCTGTGGCTGCAAGGTTTTCATGAAATACTGTGGGCGTTAGCTCTACAAAGTCATAATGCATTTGACAAGCTTTTAAAAGCCTCTACACTGGTTAGCTTTTGGCTACTAAAGCTTTGGCCTATAGTCTCAAATGTCCGATTTTGTAGTAGTAATCACATAACCAATGAACAACATTTCCTGAGCAGAACTTTACACACTATGTAAGCATAATTCCTTCTGAAATGTTTTTGAACCAGAGATTAAGTAGTAGTCACAAATGCCATTCAATTACCTGCCTGGTGTTATTCTTTGCCTTATGAAACTATGAGGAAAAAAATCATATAATGTTTTATCATCAACAAACAATAACTGAGAAACAAAACACAACCGGTGAGAGGGTAGCAACCACATAAACATAATTTTTTAAATACTCACTTACTGCTTCCACTCAATATACTTCCTGTCTTCTGATTGTCAAAGATGATTCCTTTTCTTTCTCTGCTGTTCAACAGGAAATGGAGAAACAGCATGTGCCTAATGACTTCAAGGTCAATGTGAAGGTGGATACACGCCCAGGGGAAGATCTCATTAAGATTCTGGAGGATATGAGACAGGAATATGAGTTTATAATAAAGAAGAAGCATCAAGACTTGGATAACTGGTTTAAAGAACAGGTAAAAGAAAGGTGTTCAAACATCCTAGAGGTGCTATTGTCCTGTGGTCTCAATGTCAATGCCTCTGCCCTTTGCTTGGCCTTACAGTCCACAGTTATGTCCCAGGAGGTGGCCAGTCCAGCAGTTGTTCAGAGCAGCCAAAGTGACATCCATGAGCTGAAGCGGACTTTCCAGGCCCTAGAGATTGACCTGCAGACGCAGTGCAGCAAGGTGAGTATGGATTGGAAATTCCTGGGCCAGGTACCACCTTCTCCACAAAGCCTTCCTTAACCTCTCAACCCACCCCAACTCCTCTACTCCCTTGCAATATCTCTCACATTCTGCTCTCCATCCAAATTGTTCATGATGAGATTGATAATAAGCACTATCATTTACTGAGTGCCCACATTGTGCCAAATGTTGTGCTAAGGAAGCAATTACATTAAATGTTGTGAATCCTTACATTAACCTTCCTAAGTAGGTCTTAGAACTTCTGTGTTATGGAGGAGGGAACTAAAGCTCCAAATGGTGAAATAAATGGGGCAAACTCACACAGCTTGTGAATGGCTGGTGATGAAGCCACATGGTGTTCTGGAGTGAGAGAGCTCTAAATCCACTGCCATTGAGTCAATTCCAACTCACAAAGACCCAGTAGAATAGGGCAGAACTATCCATAGGGTTTCCAAGGAGACAATCTTTACAGAAGTAGACTGTCACAGCTTTCTCCCATGGAGCAGCTGGTGGGTTCAAACCACCAACCTTTTGGTTAGCAATTAAGCACTTAACTACTGTGCCACTAGATTTCCTGGGAGAACTCTGCTGTTATTGTTGTTATGTGCCGTGGATTTGGACCCGACACATAGCTACCCCTCCTTGGGTTTCCGAGGCAGCATCACTACGGAAGTAGATTGCCCAACCTTCCTTCCAAGGAGTGGCTGGTGGGTTTAATTTTCTGGTTAGCAGCCAAGTGCCTTAAGCACTATGCTACCAGAGCTCCTGGGAGAACTCTAGACCCTCATAATCTCTATGGCCAAAGAGGGGAAAAAAAAAATTATGTATAAGAAGGTAAACAAGGACCTCTGGTAGCACAGTGCCTAAGGCATCTGACTGCTAGCCAGAAGGTTAGTAGTTCAAATCCACCAGCCACTCCACAGAAGCAAGACTGGGCAATCTACTTCAGTAAAGATTTACCACCTCAGAAACCCAATAGGGGTCACTGTGAGTCTGAATCGAGTCAATGGCAATGAGTTTGGTTTTTTTAAGAAGGTAAACATCAGTGAAGTTCAAGGCTGCATATGCCCAGTCCCAAATGACAAACACTGCAGAAATGCAGCTGAGTGGCCAAGAGCTCCCTGATACAAAGGTTTCATGCACAAAACAAATGAGGCTTCCAAAATCTCAACATTGCTCAACTCCAGAATGCACATGCTTCTCATATGGTTTTCCCAGCAGCTACCACACCACTTAGCAGAGTGATCAACACATTCTAAGTATTCAGTAAGCAAATGTTACTGACTCAATCAATTCTTCAATTGATTAACAAGAGAAATATCATTTCCTCTTTCAGAAATCTGCTTTGGAAAACATGTTGCTGGAGACCCAGGCTCGGTATTCGTGCCAGCTCCAGGATATGCAACAGATCATCTCCCACTACGAGGAGGAACTGGGGCAGCTCCGCCATGACTTGGAGCGTCAGAACACCGAATACAAGGTCCTTCTGGGCATCAAAACCCACTTAGAAAAGGAGATTGCCACCTACCGCCAGCTTCTGGAAGGAGACAGTGAAGGGTAAGGCAAAGGCGGGTGGGAAGAGGAGGATGCAAAGGGCATCCGGTCTTGTGTGTGCATTCACGCACTTGAGGTTCTACTACCAGTCATCACTCTAGAGAAGAAATGGTTCATGATGAATTTCCCCTAACGATATGTACATCACGTTTTATTTCATTAAACAAGTGTGAATTAATTAGCTACAGTATTACTCCCACAGTACTAAAATTTGAGGTCAGAACAGTTAAAATTAAGATATTGAAGTATCCATAAAGAAACAACTAAGATGGTTTGGCTGTAGTGTTTCTCAGTGGGAATGCACACAATTCTGTCTCCTAAAAAAAAAGGAATGCTTTAGCCTAACAGGAAAAGATTCATAAGGGATTTAGATGCCTAGACTTTCTATCTAGAATTCCTAGTAATGGCTGGCCACATGAGGGGCATGCACATACATTCTATGATCTAAGAGAAGAAGTTCTAAGATGTTTAAAATTCACAAATAAAAACTCTTGGACCAAACTTTGAACAGTCTGTGAAGCGCAAGGGTCCAGACTTGAAGCCCAGATATTGGAAGGGGATGGAGGCAGAGCTCACAGGCAGCTGAAAGGAAGGCATGGTTTGGTGGACTTCCTCTGACCCCAGGGTTAGTCGGAGGCAGTACCCACTGCCTTCTGGATCTAGGAAGATTCTCCCATGAACTCATAACTTTGTGACAACCTACCTCAGACAATTATCTTCATTAAAGAGCTGAGAATTTACAAGCAGGCAAGGGAAGTTAGTTCATCCTGAGTTTTTATAATTGTTGCTCATACTAAAATGAACTTTAACCTTTATCACTTTTATAGGATAATGGAAGAGTCTAAGTCAAGTGTGAAAGGTAAGAAAAGATTCTTTCATTGTTTGAATCTACTTATTTTTTAAGGAAGTAGCAAGTTCCTTCATTCATCCTGTAATAGTCAATTCTTAGCATACTCCCAAACGTACTGGATAATTTTATGCCCAAATGGCCAGGAATTTTGAATCAACTTAACAAATTATGTGATACACAACAAAGTAAGTTCTCCATCTTGTCCTCAACAATATATATGAAAGCTCTTAGCAAGCAGTAAAGTAGACAAAATGACAATTAATAGTATGTCTCTATTAAATAACAGTGCAGGAGCGGGCAGCATTTCATTCATTAGATAGACGGTCACTATGAATTAGAGCTGACTTAACAGCAACTAACAACAACAATGTTAAATAATGGGTCTGTTCACTAAACTCCTAGAAAATTAAGAGGAAATGATTCCACCTAATGATGGCACATAACAACAACAATTTCCCAGATTATATTCCATAGAATACTAGTGTTCCATGAGATTTTAACAGTGTATTATGAAAGATGTGTTCCATTAGTGTCCTCTTGAAAAGTCAGGCTGCACTTCAGAATGTTAAGTACTGAACAAGTACTGGGAAGAAAAAGAATAAGAAAGGTAAGGAAGGAACAACAAAGATTTTAATGTGTTTAGCCCAGTGTTCCCCAACTTCTTTGACCTGGGAATCCTGTTTTCCCAGATTACCTTTACAATCTCAGAAAATCCCAGAGAATCAGAGTTTGGGACAAGCTGAACTTTCTGATTAATTTGTAGTAAAGATATTCTAAGGCATTGGAGAGTCGAAGACTCAGAGTTGGAGGAATCATCGCTTAACAGCTTGTCTAACCGATAACCCTCTGAAAGATCCTGGCAGATGGCCCTCCAGCCTGTCCTTATCCATGTCTAGGGTTGGGGGACCCACTACATTATAGGATGGCACAATCTATAGTTGGAGAGGTTTGATTTTAAAGTTCTCCCCTGTATTTCCATTCATTAGAGCTGACTCGACAGCAACTAATGCTTTCAATTCTTCCCTCTAATCTATAATCAGTTTATTGATACGTCAACAAGGCATCTATTCAAATATGTCATATTTTTGAGAACAGTGATCATGATCAACATTTTTGGCTTCTTACCTATCCCTTGTCGTGCACACTTTCTAAATATGTGACTGTGCTCAGCCCACTTGAGTGTATTAATATTCTCTTAAAATGACGTGTCCAGAAGGACATTTAGTGCTCTGTAGACTCATGGAATCTTTGGCCCGTGTGCTACAAAGCCCACACAGACAGCAAGGACTTCTCCTGTCAGAGACCAGATTCTTCATCAGGCCCACCTAGGACTAAGGGCTTGCTAGCTACAGGTGACCATGTTCACATATACTCACTCCCTGGAGAATGGGGAGAAAGACCTGCCTTTGTGAGGTTCCTTTCGCTACAGAAGAACCCACCATATTGCTTAGTGATCATTTTGAGAGGAAGAGAATTCAGGTCCTGGAAGCAGGGAACTGAAAGTACAGTTCAGATGGTGGAAGGAGTGTGGCAGTGACGTCTTCATCACTTCTTTCCCTCAGTGTCTACAGCTCCAACGATCAAGGCCATCACACAGGAGAGCGTCAATGGAAGAATAGTTCTTTCTCAAGTGAACGAGATCCAAAAGTCTGTGTGAGTCCAATAACAGCTTTTGCCTATTGTAAAAACTATTTTTTTCCTCAATGGAAAGTCCTTGCCCAGCCACTCATGGGTGAGTCTTCATAGTTATCAAACTCAGAAACTCCATTTTCTCTGTAACAATAGCACCAGACTTTCCATATAATCTTAATATACTGCTGCACTTTTTTAATCAAAATACAAGCTTTTGAGTTTAAACTCTGTTTTCCTACCAGTCTTCTGCCTCCCATTGTTATACATCTGTTTTGAGGCCAATAAACAGTATACCAGCTACATTGTGTCTTTATATATCTCATAAGGCAAGATAGGACCTTAAGGTCTCATCTTAACCAGAGGTTCTCAGCATCGCCCACGAAAGATCCAGAAGAACCTTAATGCCTGGATTGTGTTCAGAGCAGCTGAACTCTGATCAGAATTGTTACCTTGCAGTAATGCAATTTAGAGATGAGGGGTGGCTCATGAAGATCTCATAGTCCTCATGAGGATTTCTGCCAGCAGGAAGGAGGAGAAAAGAAATAAGGGGAAACCTAGAAAACTTTACTGAAATGATTCCATCTTACATTTAAAAAAAGAAGAAGAAGATCTTAAGGGCTTAAAAATAAATAAATAAACAAATAAATAAAACCCAAACCCACTGTCATCAAGTCAATTCCAGCCCAACTCATGTTGTTGACGTTATTATGTGCTGTCGAGTCAGACTAGACTCATAGCGACCCCTCTTTGGGTTTCCGAGGCGGTATCACTACAGAAGTAGATTGCCCAATCTTTCTTCCGAGGAGTGGCTGGTGAGTTTGAACCGCCAGCCTCCCGGTTAGCAGTCAAATGCCTTAGGCACTATGCTACCAGAGCTCCCATTCCAACTCATAGCAACCCTACAGGTCAGAGTAGAACTAACCCATAGTGTTTCCACGGCTGTAAATTTTTATGGAAGCAGATTTTTGTCATCTTTCTCCCATGGAGCAGCTGGTGAGTTCAAACCACCAACTTTTTGGTTAGTAGCCAAATGTCTTAACCACTACGTCACCAAACAGCTTTTAACAAACTAAAAGTGGGTATCTCTTAGCTCCATTGTCACCTAACATAGTGGCAATTTCCAATATATTTTTTATTTCTATATTATAAAATGTCTTGGAAAGAATTGCTTTTGCTATTTTCTAACCTGGACATAGTTGTTAAAGCTGGATTCATTTCCTCTTTAATCCAACGATTGGTATTTCTGATTCCTAATGCCTAAGGCACTTGACTGCTAACCAGGAGGCTGGTGGTTCAA
>NW_006921672.1:9399443-9415720 GCF_000298275.1 Orycteropus afer afer | reverse complement strand
AAAAAAAAAAAAAACTAATTTGCTCTGTAAACTTTCAACCAAACTACAATAAAAAGTCATTAAAAAGAGAGAGAGAGAGAGAGAATTCAGGAGAGCCACATGATATAAAATGCAATACATTAGTCCTCTGGTATAAATGATAAATGTCTATTATTTCCAAGATCATCAAAAATAACCACACACAGACATCTTCAATGAGTTTTCATGTGCAATATTTGTCTGTAGTGACTTCTGATGCTATTTTAGGCAAGAGCAAGTTCATATTAAAATGTATTTGTTCTCTTTTTAAATTTCATTGTAGTAAGAGAATTTCTTTACATTAAGAGGAGGATATTATAGTCTGCAAGCACACCTGAAAATTTACTAATCACCTATTTGGGGCATTATTATCTCTTTCTTAGAATCTAGAAAATGTGCCTTAAATGTTATTTTTCTCCAGATGAATTCTGCTCATTGCTAGCAAAATATTTCAAAGAATATTCAAAGAAATATGGCAAGGTGAAGGGAAAGTTACATACCAGTCTCAGAAAATAATCACTAACTTTCCATTTACCATAAGTTTATGTATTGTTTGGTAATAGTAAATCGCAACATATAGTTAACTATTTATCCAAGGATCTGAAACCTTCTTAATGTCTCTTATAAACTCTCACTGTATCGATCAGGGTGAGGGTGGCCAACTCATCCTAGTTTTCACCCAGGAAACTCTTCACTTTCACATAAAATGGGACGGTTGATCAAACTATCAATAAACAATTGCCTCTGTTTTACTAAGGAGAGAGAAATGAAATCATTTGTCCGAAGAAAGAGAAAATTTCATAAGCTTGCGCTCTAAGCAACACTTAGGAAAACCTCTCTCCCACATCTAAATCAGCCCCAAAATCTTTCAAAATACCCATTACAAATTGATTAATGCCTGTGTGTTCAAGTCATTTACTAACCAAAGACGCCTTTGTTTATATTTGGTTTTGACCTACACACACCCAACCCATATAAAGGAAACTGTTTCTATTACTTATGATAAACCTTACTGTTTTCATTACACAAACCTTTGAATAAATACCAATTATCATTCCATTACCCTAAATTCAATTAAACAAATAGTTGACTAATACAGAGAGGTATAAAGTATTACTTTGGAATTTAATATTTATATCAATGTATTTGCCAACACTACCATAAAATTGTTGGACAGATAGATTCATTTAATATTTTTAAATACACACCTTTACTAAATGTTTGTATTTTCATCAATGTTTTTACACATTGCTAATGATGTGTAAAGGAGCTCTGGTAGCATAGTGCCTAAGGCACTTGACTGCCACCCAGAAGGCTGGCAGTTCAAACCCACCAACCACTCTTCAGAAGGAAGGTTGGGGAATCCTACTTCTGTAGTGATACTGCCTCAGAAACCCAAAGAGGGGTCACTGTGAGTCGGGGCCGACTCAATGGCACAAAACAACAACAATGATGATGTGTAAAACTAGGAAATGAACTTCATGCAAATTCATTATGGAATGTAGCAATCGGAGTGTATGAACGTTTAAAAGTCATAAAGCTGAGAAGGGAAGGAGCAAGGACATGAATTTGCACAGTGACAACAGCTGATTTCAGGCTAATCCATTAGCATTCCACCAAATTTTCAGCCAGGATTTTAGTCATTTTATCACTGAAATGGACATCTATTGATAACCTGGCTCAATATCCATAGGTAACTTATCAAAACATCCAAGAGAAAAGCCAAAGTCTTCTTCCTTCTTCAAAGATGGCAGAATAAAGCCATTGCCCATGCATGCTCACAACCCTCCTCTTGGCCTTTTCACAAATGGGGGCCACGCAGTATAGCCCCAATCCAGGGATGAGGGACATCCCCTGCTCCTCACTAGAACTCACTGAGATGCCTAGGTAAGTTCTTCTCCATCTTTGAGTTTCAGTCCCTTTTGACTCTGCCTTTAACTTCCTCATTCCAGGAACATTAACAATCTCAGTAAATATTGATGCTTACAGATCACAGGGACAATGAGTTTCAGTGAAAGGTGCTCCATTTCAAAGTGAGTAAGCAATGTTCTCCTTAACTAAGAAACCATAGGTCCTGACAGATCAAAGATGACCATTATTATCAAGTGAGAGCTCTGGTGGAGTAGTGCCTAAGGCACTTGACTGCTAACCAGAAGGCTGACAGTTTAAACCCACCAGCCACTCCTCGGAAGGAAGGTGGGGCAATCTACTTCCGTAAGGATACCGCCTCAGAAACCCAAGGAGGGGTCACTATGAGTCAGATCTGACTCCATGGCAGTGGGTTTGGTTTATTATCAAGTAGCTCTTGGTTATAATATTTAAGTTTTTAAGTTATTGTGGCCCTTGAATATTACTTATTCACTTGGGGCATGTTTCTTCACAATACTACACTTTCAATGTTATACTCTCAAATTTCCTTTAATTAACAATTTTAAAAGTATTTTTGGTGGAACTATAACCCTGAAGTGCTCTATTGGTTCTCTGTGTATCGTAACAATGGTGGTTTTTGCAACTTACTACATGCCTGAGTTCATTCCATGTGTATGACTCCCTCCTCAGCTCATTCATTCCTACAAAATCTTCACATCACCACCTTTCTGAAGATAGTGAAGGGGGTTAGAGTTTCCAAATTATATTTACAGTGAAGTCATGCAAAACGGAAAAGAGGACAGTACCTCTGACACACTAATGATCTGATGACCTAACCACCATACTTGGGAGTTTTACTAGAGAACTGTGTGCGTGCGTGTGTGTGTGTGTGTGTGTGTGTGTGTGGTCATTCTGGTACCTGGATTGCCATACCCACTAAGACTTCTCTTTGAAATTTAAATTAGGGGTCATCTAATAAGATTAAAGCCATCTAATAAAAACATCCATTTATGCTGATTTTGAAGCACACATAAACATGACATTCACACATGTGACATACATACGTGACACATACACTAGAAGAAATGCTTAAAATAACCACTATTCTTTACTGAGTTTTACATTCGTGATCTCATTTACTTTGTCACAGCCCTGCAGGGTATTACTATCCTCATTTTATAGTTGAGGAAACAGAAGCTCAGATGTGGTGAACTAATCTGCCCAGGGTATTAGCTATAAAATCATGGAAGCAGGATTTTTATCCCATATACTTGCTCTTTCTACTGTGTCACACAAAGTCAAAAACCACTTACTAGAGAATTATGTAAAACCTACACATGCATAACACGTGTTGATAAAAACTAGCTGATAGTTTTCATCTAAGGTGAGGGTCCAGGGATAAGAACTCTGAATTTCGTATTTTGAAATCAGGGCTCAGAATCCTCAGAGGCAATTAGTGGTTTGACATCAAATAATTAGCATGTAGCTAATAGAACCATAGATACGAGTTGGAAATGGATACTCAAGGCCAAAAAGAGACAAATTTTCTGACTAAGAACTACACCTTCCCATAACCCAAACCACAAAGCATTCAATTCTCTTATCTTGCTGCTACCTTAGTCTGAAATTCTACTGACTGACACCAGGAGAGCTCACATCGAGAGCTTATCAAGTTCAAAAACAAGAGGACCTTGCACCTTAAATGTCTGTTCAAGCACACCTTACTCCCATCCTATTTTCTATCAATATTATCTCTCCCCTCACACTCAAAACAGGAAAGGAAAAGAAGGATGAAGAAGCTGATGGTACTGGGTGGGCTACACTTACACCAAATATGTTCAAGAGCCATCAGTTGGAAATATTTTTTTCCAATCTCATCACAAAAATATATTGTGGAAAAAAAGAAAAAAATATTGTAAAGATTTTCATTTATCCTCTCCAACGCTCCAGGAAGTAGGAGTTGGAGGACATCACCTAGTACCAAGTTTTGTATATCAAAAAAAAAAAAAAAAAAAAACCTCGCTGCCATCAAGTTGATTTGACTCATAGTGACCCCTCCTTGGGTTCCCAAGGTGGTATCTCTACGGAAGTAGATTGCCCCATCTTCCTTCTGAGGGGTGGCTGGTAGGTTTGAACCACCAGCCTTCTGGTTAGCAGTCAAATGCCTTAGGCACTACGCCACCAGGGCTCCCTCCCTTTTGTATGTCAGTGCTTCTCAAATCTCAAGGTGCATACATAAAACCTGAGGATCTTGTTAAAAGCAAGATTCTGATCCAGTAAGTCTGGGGTGAAGCCCAAGATTCTGTATTTTCTACAAACTCCCAGATGATGCTGAGGCTGCTGGTCCATGGACCACACTTTAAACAGCAAGATTATGACTTCAATTCATCAGCCATATAACATATCTCCTAGACTCAGTGCCTTATCTATAAGTCAGTGGCTCACATAGATTAAACTGGATGAACAACATAGCAGAAAAGGTGGCATCATTAGAATCGCATTAGCACTGTCTTGCTTAATGCAAACTAAACCAGCAAGAGCACTGATTAAGTAAGGCTTTGAAGGATGGTGTTTTTAGATTCTTGCCAAGAGTGGAAAACAGAATGAAGTCTAGAAGCCAAGAAGATGGATCCCCTCTTTCCAAATCATTCCTGGCTCAGTGCAGAGTCCAGACGTAAGAAGTTCACCGCTCATCAGACCACAAGAGAGAATAAAAACATTTGTCCAAGTTTGTCTATTGTGTTAGCTAGCACAGGACTATTTACATAAAAGTATTCCCTTTGTAAAATCTCCCTAAATTTCTCATTAAGGACTATTTCTTTACTCAGTGAACTAAACAGTGGGTGAAGTTTTAAGAAAAAAAAAACAATAATTACTCTAACTGTGAAATTATATCCTAGTCCACACTAAATCACCTAGGACCGACCGCTTTCATTATTGTTATTGACATTATTATTGTTTTTAAGAAAGTCATACATGAGTTAGAATAAAGAACCAATAAGAGAAGAACTTATTAAGTACCTACCACATACCTACTATGGTACCAGCCACCATTAGGAAGCCAACATAAGGAAGTTCTTGAAGGCAGAACATCAGAGGAAGAAATTAAAATACACAAAGTAGTCCCTTTGCCCAACTGCAATTCCTGTCACCCATAATCATGGTAGGTAATCATCATAATTATTATCATTGTTTGTATTATAATAAGGAAACTGATTTGACCTGGGAGGCAAAAAGAAAGCATCTCTCTTTCCACCCTCTTGAAACTTCCCCCCACACTCAACTAAAATGTTGTAAAGCGTCGGAGACCCTTTCAGCCAATTCCAAGCCAGCTCTTATGACTGGCCTCACACCCTGCTCGAGTATCCATGCATCACCACACAGTTTCCCTTAGGGAGGCCACAGCTTGTTTTTCCAGAGGGCGGCAGTCATTACCCGAATGGCAGGCTTCCATCCAAGCTGCCTTAATGTGGGGTTTTGTAGACATCACGCCTGGGTTGTTATTAGTGTCCTCTGAAAATAATAATCAGCAGCTGGACAAGAAAGAGACATTATGAGAATACTCATTATTACAAGCATTTAGGGAAGTTGTAGATAATCTGAATTTCCTCATTTTTTAGTTAATTCAAGGAAAGGCTAACTTATATATACACCTCACAAGGATAAAAGTCACCCAAAGGTTTATGAACAGCACTTGCTATAGGGCTACAAGTTGGAAGAGGTTGTACACTTACGGGCTGGCAACCCTGGGGAAAGGAGTCGTATCTCTAATAATTCCTGCATGTCCAGGAAGCTGAACCAATACTAAGAGGCCTTTTTGTTGGAACCTAGGTGATTACATTTCTCATCCAGCCCCCTCTTGTTCCCATAATAAGGTGGTTGGAAGGTTCTAGAAGAAGTCTCTCTACAGGAGATGAAGGATCATCTGTCATCAATCCCTTCCAATCCCCATCCAAGTACAAGTGCACCTAATGTCAATATGGTTCTCTCAGTCCTCTCTCCTAGGGATAGGTACTTTCTATCTTCTCAAGAGAGAAGATGATGGTCCTCAAGTGTTCTGTCTTCCACCCACCCTCACTATCTCTCTGCCAACCACAGGATAGAGTGACCAAGACCAGGTTCTGGGTCAGACCACACGGGGACTGCCTTAGAATATCAGCAGTCCAGAGTCAGTCCCCTCTCTCATAATGTGAAGCAGAAGGAAGAACTAAGCTCCCTAGTGACAAGCATATTCCTTCTAAGATAGGCAAAGGGTGAAAACTACACGCTCTAGAAAGGGACCTCTGTATCTTCAGGCAACTAGCCAAGTGAGGATGGGAGCCTGCACCTCTCCTAAGGGTCCAGAGACAGAGCAGGCTGGGGACCCATAGGTATTTGAAGTTGGGGAGGAGGCAGCATCTGAGAATTCAAGGCTTTGATCCAATATCCTCTTCCACTACTTTCCTGGTGGGTAGGGATCTCATCTTCCTCACCTTGGCACACCAGGAGTATGCGAGAAGAAGAATCCACAGCAGACTCCACTGCATGGGTTTCAGTGAGCCATTAAAACCAAAACGTTTTTGGTGGTCTCTGCTGCTCTTAAAGGATCTAAATGGTATCTAGAAAAGGGTTGTGCGCTTATGTGGGTCCCACCGCAGGAGAGGCTCAGAGCCCTATCAGATATTTGCTTCTTGCCTCCCACTTTTGTTTCAGTGCCTCCCAGTAACCTCTGACATTTATATAAGATTGTTGTTGTTGTTGTTGTTGTTAGGTGCCATCAAGTCAGTTCCCACTCATAGCGACGCTATGTACAACAGAACAAAACACTGCCAGGTCCTGTGACATCCTCACAATCATTGCCTTGTTGGAGCCCATTATTGCAGCCACTGTGTCCATCCATCCCATTGAAGGTCTTCCTCTTTTTTGCTGACTCTCCACTTACCAAGCATACTCTCCTTCTCCAGGGACAGGTCCTTCCTGATAACATGTTCAAAATATATGAGACAAAGTCTCATCAGTCTCGCTTCTAAGGAGCCTTCTGGCTATTTTTCTTCCCAGACAGATTTGCTTATTCTTCTGGCAGTCCATGGTATATTAATATCCTTCCCCAACACCATCAAACCAAATGCATCAAACCAGATACAACACCAAATGCATCGATGCTTCTTTAGTCATCCTTATTCATTGTCCAGCTTTTACACACATGTAGGGCAATTGGAAATACTATGGTTTGGGTCAGGTGCACTGTCTTAGATCTCTAGTGCTGCTGTAACAGAAATACCACAAGTGGGTGGCTTTAACAAACAAATTTATTTTCTCCAGTTTGTTGTTGTTGTGTGCCGTTGAGTCGGCCCCGACTCATAGCGACCCCTCCTTGGGTTTCCGAGGCAGTATCACTACGGAAGTAGATTGCCCAATCTTCCTTCCAAGGAGTAGCAGGTGGGTTTGAACCGCCAGCCTTCTGGTTAGCAGTCAAGTGCCTTAGGCACTACAGCACCAGCGCTCCCTTCTCCAGTTTAGGAGGCTGGACGTCTGAATTCAGGGTGCAGCTCCAGGGGAAGGCTTCCTCTCTCTCCTCTCTGGAGGAAGGTCCTTGTCTCCTTAAGCTTCTGCTCCTGGGTAATCTTCCTGTGGCTTGGCATCTCTCTTCCCCTGCTTACTCACTTGCTTGTTTAATCTCTTTCATATCTCAAAATACACCCTACTCAAGATACACCCCACACTGATCCTGCCTCATTAACATAATGCAGACAACCCATTCCCAACAGGGATTATAACCACAGGCATAGAGGTTAGGACTCCCAATACATATTTTGGTGGGACATAATTTCATCCACAACATGCACTTTAGTCCTCAAAGTGACTTCTTTGCTTTTTAATATATTAAGAGGTCTTTTGCAGCAGATTTGCCCAATGCAATCCATCCTTTGAGTTAGACTGCTGCCTCTGTGGATGTTGATTGTGGATCCAAGTAAAATGAAATCCATGACAACTTCAGTATTTCCTCCATTTATCTTGATATATGTGATAACCCCACCATAAAGGGACAACAATCTTGTCTCCTACCTCCAATGCTTCTCCTTCTCTTGGTTACTTCTCATTTTCTCTCTCTGCTATGCCTAAGGCATTTGACTGCTAACCAGAAGGCTGGCAGTTCAAACCCACCAGCCACTCGTCAGAAGGAAGACTGGGCAATATATTTCCATAGAGATAGACCGCCTTGGAAATCCAAGGAGGGGTTGCTATGAGTTGGAGTTGACTCAACAGCAGTGAGTTTTGGTTTTTTTGTTTTTTGGTTTTGGGGTTTGTTGTTGTTGTTGTTGGTATTTCCTGAGCTCAATGTTTCCTTTAGGAGAGAGAAAGAGGCATGTCACCTCTGCTATCAGAAATGAAGATGGCTCTGGGGAAGTTCAAAAGTGGATAAAGAGGATCAAAACTGCAGGCAGCAATCATGCCATCTCATCTCCCTCAAACCCACTCAAGCTTAGAAGAAACAGAGTTCATTCACAAAAAAAGTGCAAAGGAAAGATGAGTTTGACAGGATTAGGCAGTAGACAAAGTCTCAGACCCTTACAATTTTCCCTTCTCTGTGTGCTCGTGCCCTTCACAAGACAATTTGTCAGAGTTTATTTCCGTATTGGCATCTGTGTCTTCAAGGCGTCCAAGTATCTTATGTGTCTTTCAACAGATCAAAAGGCAGAAAGAAAAATGTTCTTGGAGCAACTCCTAGAAATATATTAAACCAGATTTTCCTGGGATATTTTAGGCCTGTCAGCGCCTGCCGTTTCATACCACGGCATCTTTCTTTTAAAATATGGATTAGAAGATGTGCTGAATGAAAAGATTAAAAAGTTAACAATTCCAGCGGCACTGGTTTCTAAACTGCTGTGCCATCTACATAAAAACTTCCACAGGCTTTTATTATCTTCAGGGCCACGGCCTTCATTACTGGAAAAACAGAAAGCGTGCACTTTCCAAGCAAAGGACAATGACTGACTGCAAGATGGATGAGGCATCAGGAAAGGAGTGGAACCAGACAAACTTTCAGAATCTATTATTTTCTTCTTCATTAGGAAAGTGTTTGAGTTTATGAAAAATATAAAATAACAGGTACATGGAAGGTATTAATTAGTGTTCAAGTATCTACAGATGTCTAAGTAGTTCCTGGGTGGTACGAATAGCTAACATGCTCAGCTGCCAACCAAAAGGTTGGAGGTTCAAGTCTAAGCAGAGGAACCTCAGCAGAAAGGCCTGGTGATCTGCTTCCAGAAAAGCAGCCATTGCAAACCTCATGGAGCACAGCTCTATTCTGACACACATGGGGTTGCCATGCATCAAAACTGATTCAATGACAACTGATAGTGGTAAAAGATGTCTGTAGCTCAGAGGTTGGCCAAATTATAAATTTTATTAGGACATAGCTACTGCTCTTTTCTCACATATAGGCTGTGGCCGCCATTGCACTAGAACAGCAGAGTTGAATAGTTGCAACAGATTCCATTTGGCCAGCAAAGCCTAAAATAGTTACTATCTCACCTTCACAGGAAAAGTTTGCCAACCCCTGCTGTAGATAGCAGTAGTTTGCCAACCCACTGCCATGGAGTTGATTCCAACACATAGTTAAGTTAACCCCACTGGCTTTCCAAGGCTGTAAATCTTTACGAAAGTAGATTCCCTCATCTTCCTCCTGAGGAGCAGCTGGTGGTGGCTAACACTCTGGTAAGCAGCCAAATACCTTGCACCACCAGAGCTCCTCGCTAGAGCTAATAACCAAACGCAGCGTGGAGTTGGTTGTGACTCATAGCAACCCCTCCTTGGGTTTCTGACGCAGTATCTCTAAAGAAGTAGATTGCCAATCTTCCAATCTTCCTTCTGATGCTATAGCTAATAGAGCAAGAGAAAATGTTTGGTCAATTTCAGACTGCAGAAGTTGGTAAGAATCTTCAATTTCTTCATCTTGGGCTTTAATGGTTGGTGCATAAATTTGAATCATAGTCATATTAATTGGTCTTCCTTGCAGGCCTGTAGACATTATCCTATCACATTGTACTTCAGGACAGATCTTGAAACATTCTTTTTGACGATGAATGTGATGCCATTTCTCTTCAATTTGTCATTCCCAGCCTAGTAAACCATATGATCGTCTGATTCAAAATGGCCAATACCAGTCCATTTCAGCTCACTAATGCCTAGAATTATGTGTTCCTTTCATTTCTGACAACTTCCAATTTTCCTAGATTCATACTTCATACATTCCACGTTCCAGTTATTGATAGATGTTTGCAGCTGTTTCTTCCCATTTTGAATCACGCCCCGTCAACAAACGGAAGTCCTGAAAGCTTTATTCCATCCACGTCATTAAGGCCAACTCCACTTCGAGGAGACAGCTCTTCCCCAGTTGTATTGTGAGTGTCTCCCAACCTGAGGGGCCCATCTACCAGTATTGTGTCAGACAATGTTTCACTGTATTCGTAAGGTTTTCAGTGGCCATTTTTCCAGAAGTTCTTCTTCCTAGTCTGTCTGGAAGCCCCCTGAAACCTGCCCACCATGGGTGACCTCTCAGTGTTGGAAACACTGTTGGCATAGCTTCCAGCATCCCAGCAACACACAAGCCACCACAGTAAAAGAAACTGACAGATGAGCGGTGACTCTCGGGAACAGTTAGGCCCATCTATATCAATATTGCAATTAAAAAAACTTCCTGTGAAGCAGAGAGCTCTGCCACAGAAAGGAAAAGAGGCTATTAAGCTTCTACTAGAGTCAAAAGTCCCAGATGGCACAAATGACTAAGTACTTGACTACTAACCAAAAGGTTGGAAGTTTGAACCCACCCAGAGGCACCTCAGAAGACAGGCATAGAGATCTCCTGAAAGCTTACAGCCTTGAAAGCTATGCAGATAATTCTACTCCACAACACATGGGGTCATCATGAGTCAGAATCAAGTCACTGGCAAAAATAACAACAGAGATGATAGGGCTTTGTCCCCTTCACACAAGACTAAGCATGAACACGACTGATTTGAAAACACCTGGGTAATATAGGTCTGCTGTCATAATTTAAAAGATTGAAAAGATCTGCTTTTTTCCCGGTCAATGCAAACTTGTAGCAAAAATGATAATAAAATAGAGATTATAGTTTGTTTTTTAGCTGGAAAAATGCCAATTTAAACAGAGAAACAAGGATGGGCTCCCAGTTCCTTACTGGGGTAATGGTGACTCACAAAAGTCAGTTTTGCTAGGAGCACTGGGAAGGTGGGACGGTTTGCTGGAGGCTTTTTCTATATGAAGAGCAACAGCGCCCCCTGCTGACCAAAAACGCTGGAACTCATTGTTTTTCCTGATGGTTGGTGGGATAAGGATCAACATTCATTCAGACTGAAAGACTAAAGGACTATCAAACATGGTTCACGGCCCAGGAACCTCAGTAGTTTGAATTGCAGTTCAAGCAGCAAAGAATAAGGAGTTCTGGTGGCATAGTGCCTAAGGCATTTGACTGCTAACCAGAAGGCTGGCAGTTCAGATCCACCAGCCACTCCTCAGAAGGAAGGTTGGGCAATCTACTTCCATATTGATACCGCCTTGGAAACCCAAGGAGGGGTCACTATGAGTCGGATCCGATTCCAGGGCAATGAGTTTGGTTGGTTTTAGCAAAGAATAACCGCCAAAACAGGTGATCATCAGGTTTTCACTTATCTCCCTTAAGCCCCTCTCCCCACTAAAAATAAAACGACAAACTTCTGCAACAACACATTGAAGATAAATTCCTTTTACGAAGCACAAAGGATATTATTCTTCAATTTGATATAAAATCCTGGCCAAGGGTTTTATTCAAAATGGTTTGAAACAGTCTAGTTGGGAGCTAGTTTTCAGACTAGCTGGAGGCCACACACTGAGTTGGGTAACGGGAGGAAGTGTGGAAAGAGTCTGTGACCAGCATGATAACACTAGGGAAAGGGAGGACACCAAATTGTGCACGCAAGATACAGATGTCAGAGTCTAATACCAGTATATGCAAAATACTGCATTACCACTAACACCAAACACCAAGCTACAGATAAACACACAGACAACTGAGAAGATCAGATGGGGGTCAGTGAACGGGAATATACTGTAGACCAATGATAGATTCAGCTGAGGATAATATGGCACAGATACTAGTAAAAAAAATATTTCTGAAATTAAATTTATAAAAATGGTTTGAACCAAATGTAATTTCCCATATTCTAATGAAATTTTTAAAAATGGTTTGAACCAAATGTAATTTCCCAAATTCTAATCTTTCGACTACTTCCGTAGTGATACCGCCTCGGAAACCCAAGGAGGGGTCGCTGTGAGTCGGTCCGACTCAACGGCACATAACAACAACAACGATCTTTTGACCCACAAATAAAAAAATTTTTTTAAAAAAACAGCAATTTCATAGAATTCAATTCAAATATAATCAATCCATCAATAATTCTCAAAGATATATAGAAGAGCCTAAAGGTGGCATAGTGCCTAAGACACTTGACTGCCACCCAGAAGGCTGGCGGTTCAAACCCACCAGCCAGTCCTCAGCAGGAAGGTTGGGCAATCTACTTCCGTAGTGATACTGCCTCAGAAACACGAGGAGGGGTCGCTATGAGTCAGTTCCGACTCCACAGCACATAACAACAACAAAGGTACAAAGCCGGGGGCAGGCTTCTCTTCTTAACGGACAGGCACAGTGATTAGAAACTGGGGATACAGGACATGTACCCTCTGGCCTCACAATTTTCCCCAAGGTCTGAATTCTGCTGATGGATGATGTAGAGGCTGGGGCTGTAAAGTATGTTTTTGTCTACCCACATGATACTTAAACATTTTTCTTTCTTTCTTTCTTGCCCCTCCCCCTTTTTAAAACAAGTATCCTAATGAAGAAGCTTCAGGAAAGAGGAGATTTTAAAATCATGATCTCACGATTGCCTCACTCTCTGAGTTTCTACAGCAGGAATGTTTACCAACAGGTGGAGTGAAACCCCATTGGTTGTATGTAACTGCAGGACTGCAGTGGTAACCCTACTACCAGTGGCACTTGAGGACTGGGGCTAGGATAACAGCAGGCAGTGTCAAGGACCCAGTATCAAAAGGACAGGGACTTCTAAAGTGAAAGGGGGAAAACCCAGGAAGCACAATGTCTAAAGGACAGGGACTTCTAAAGTGAAAGGGGGAAAACCCAGGAAGCACAATGTCTACTGAAGAGTCTTAATACTCAGTAAATTAACATGGGGACTTGTTGAGGAATCTGAGCTCTGCAATAGCCCCAGGTGTGACTCTGGATGTTGTGACCACCTCCGCCTGGGTAGTACAGCACTCCAGTTAGCCTTTCAGAGGAGTCTGCTACAAGAGTCACAAAAACCGTAACAGCTTTAAAACCAGGCCACCAAAGCACCTGTAATAACTTCAGGAAGTGTTTTAAGTAAAATAGCAATGAAAGGAGAAGTGTAGGACAAAGAGCTTTGAAGTCAAATTCTAAGTAGACTTATTTGAAGGGTCTATGCTCTGGTAGCTAGTGCCTAAGGCACTTGACTGCTAACCAAAAGGCTCGTGGTTCAAACCCACCAGCCACTTCTCAGAAGGAAGATTGGACAATCTATTTCCATAGTGATACTGCCTCAGAAACCCAATGAGGGGTCACTATGAGTAGGGTCCGACTCGAGGGCACATAACAACAACATACCCAAGCTTGTATTATATTTTGTGAGTTCCTTAAAAAGCCTGTGGCTTAGGCATGGTAGGAGCTCTGGTAGCGCAATGCCTAAGGCATTTGACTGCTAACTAGAAGGCTGGTGGTTCAAACCCACCAGTCACTCCTCGGAAGGAAGGTTAGGCAATCTATTTCCGTAATGATACTGCCTTGGAAACCCAAGGAGCGCTATGAGTCGGGTTCGACTCCATGGCACATAACAACAACAGCAAGGCAATGGTTCCTAGGTTAGAACACAAAGAAGCGTTGCTATGACGTGATTTTTGATTTCTCAGATTTGAATATACTGTAGCCGGAATCCATCCTCCAGCACATAGATGGGTTGGTGTTAGGTTGGCTGGGTTGCAGTTAGCGATATGATAGCCCATTTTCCAGAAAGTCTGTTTCATGGGCTGCTGTATTAGATATCACGGTGCTGTGTTTCATTACATGGCTGTAGGGGTATGTTTTTACACAGGGTAATAGAGCAAACGTCTTAGCTAATCACATCAGGCTCCTCAGGAGATTTCAATGTGCAGTTTCCACTGGGTTGAAGGATTTCTCCTGAGTATAACTGTAATTTGACAGAAGCTTGGGATTTTTAAGCGGGGTAAAACAAAAAAGAAGAAGGGGAGGAACTACAGCTATACAAAAAAAAAAAAAAAAAAAAACTACCATTGAGTCGGATCCAACTCATCGCAACCCCTCCTTGGGTTTCCAAGGCGGTATCTCTAAGGAAGTAGATTACCCAATCATCTTTCCAAGGACTGGCTGGTGGGTTTGAACAGCCAGCCTTCTGATTAGCAGTCAAATGCCTTAAGCACTATGCCACCAGAGCTCCTTACAGCTGTGCAAGATATTCATTACAAGAAAAAAAAGGAAGGAAATCATCCAGCAGAGGGCGCACCAGCTAAATGTTTTGTTTTAAGCAAACCTTAATACTTGTGAGCCCTACTGATTGGTTTTACCTTCAATGATGTTGCTTCCTGAGAGTTAAATAAACTCGATCACACTTGTACATAGTTATCCTAGGTCTCCTGACCCCAGATCCTGTGTTCTTTCCCAACACAAAGCTATAGTGATTCTTCTATGGTTATTTACCTACAGAAACATGCGATCGAATTTATTAATTTGATTAATGAACGTGGGAAAATACCTTTTCACTGGTAGCACACAAACACACACACACACACAAAAAAAAACCTCACTACCAGTGAGGCGAGTCTGACCCATAGCGATGCCCCATTGAGTTTCCGAGGCAGCAAATCACAGAAGCAGACTGCTTCATCTTCCTTCCTTCCATGGAGCGGCTGGTGGGTTCGAACCACCAATCTTTTGGTTAGCAGCCAAATGCCTTAACCACTGCACTGT
Organism: Orycteropus afer afer; assembly: GCF_000298275.1. Taxonomy (NCBI): domain Eukaryota; kingdom Metazoa; phylum Chordata; class Mammalia; order Tubulidentata; family Orycteropodidae; genus Orycteropus; species Orycteropus afer. Next base: position 9,400,779 of record NW_006921672.1, on the reverse strand, counting down.
CAGAGCTCGCTTTTCATTGGTAGTAGGCATCATAAAAACAGGATATATTTTTAAGAAAAATACAAAGAATTTTTTTCCTCTTTAAAACGGGTAAATTGGATCCTTCTATATTCATTTATTCCCTTGTTTTTTAATTCATTCATTCAACCATCAACCATGTATTTCCTATGGTAGACACTATATCCAGACTTCATTTAAGATCCCTGTATAGACCTTTAATGAGCCCTGGTGGTGCAGTGATAAAGTGTTTGGCTGCTAACTGAAAGGTCAGTGATTGGAACCCATTAGCCACTCCTCAAGAGGCAGATATGGCAATCAACTTCATTAAAGATTACACCCTTGGAAACCTTCCAAGGCAATTCTCTGTCCTAGGTCACTACATGAGTCATACTCACCAGCAATAAACCAAAAACCAAACTCACTTTCATCGAGTGGATTCTTACTCACAGCGACCCTTTGGGTTTCGGAGACAGTAAGTAAATCTTTACAGAAGTAGATTGCCCAGTCTTCCTTCTGCAGAGTGGCTGGTGGGTTTGAACTGCCAGCAGTCAAATGCCCTAGGCACTACATCATCAGAGCTTCCAACAGCAACAGGTTTGGTTTTTGCTTTTCTGTGCGGTTGAAGTTCAGGATATTTTAGCCCATCTTCAACTAGTCTGTTTCATGGGGTGCACCGTTACATAGCATTGTGCTGCATTTCATTAGGTGGCTTTAGAGGTTACATTTCCCAGTTAATCAGGTTGGTGGGATGGTTCCAGATGAGTGTTCCTTTATATACTTTCTCACTCAACAAGCATTTGTGAGCAAAGATCCAGTCCTCAAACTTCTAGTATCAGAAATTTGATTTCATCAGTCCATTCAAGGCTGATTAGGAGCTAAGGAGAAGGAGCCACATAAATTTCATTAACAAAAGACTTCTATTCATTTATGGCAGGGTTTTTGTTGTTTTACCATTATGCAGGGCACCTTTGTCTCAGAATCAATGTACCTACAAACTGAATGACAAGTAAGAAAAGTGATTGCTGATCATAGAATAAGGAGTAAAGACTGTGAATAGGATCGAAAGGTATTTTTCTAAGTGATGTGAAAGGAACTTCTGAACCTAGAAGCCCTACTCTGTGCTAAGAATACCACATCTGCCAGATGGTCTACTACACAATCACCTGTTGTCTGTTCCCATCTACACCTAGTCCCCACTCCAGCCAGGTGTTCCCATGTATATCCACCTGCAAACCCTCAGCTGGCCTCTCTGCCTGAACTGTGATTCCAGACAACACGCTTACTCATTTTTGTACCTGGCTGATATGAGACTCTTAAATTTTCTTAGGATTGGATA
>NW_006921672.1:9397164-9399343 GCF_000298275.1 Orycteropus afer afer | reverse complement strand
GTGGGTGGATGGATGGGTGAGTGGCTAGCTGGATGGACGGGTGGATGGATGGGTGGGTGGGTGGGTGGGTGGATAGATGAATGGATGGATGGGTGGGTGGGTAGATAGATGGATGGGTGGGTGGGTAGAAGGAGGGATAGATTCAGTGGATACATGAATGAAAGGCAACTCCAACTACTCAAACTCTGCCTGGAACTCCACAGTCCTAAGCTCCTGACCCCATCTGGGGAGTGTGGCACAAGTTCACTTTGAATCATTACAAGATTGTGCTTTGACGTGTACTTTAATTTCTTTGCAAGAAATACACACACACATTGATACTACTTTCCCTTCTCAAACAATGATTGCGAAAGAAAAAAGACACAACTGGAAAGGTAATATATTATCTGTTCTTGTCATTATAAATCAGCTTTTGTAAATGTGTGGACTCTAGGTCTCTTTTTCAAGATACAAGGAATTATTATTATTCCATAGACAAAGCGCAATGACTTTCCACATCACACAGAATTAAAGCAAAGTAAAAGTCCTTGCAAGATGCTGCCATCCACAGCACATCATCATTCACCTCTGACTTCTTTTCTTACCACTCTCCTCATCCCTCAGCTGCAGCCACAGGTCCCTCTGTCCCACCCACATCATACCTGGGGACCTTTGCACCTGGAAGACCCCACCCACCCAGCTTCCAGGTGGCTCTTCCCATCCTCAACTTCCATTTTCATTCAAACATCAATCTCACAGGAAAGGCAACCCTAATTACTTTGTGTACCTTTATATTTATTTTTATTGTGATTTGAGTGAAAGTTTACACAGCAGATTCATTTTCCAGAAAACAATGTGGAATAAAACTCAAAATCATTTAAAAAAAAAAAAAAAAGGACCAGGTTTGCTGGTCTAATAGAGCCTGGTGGAACCACTGAGACTATGGCCCCTAGCTGCCCTTCAGGTCTGGAACTGAACCCAGTCCTGTGGCTTCCGGCCAAACAAAAGACAGGCATATGAGCTGAACATTTACATTAGGTAGATACACTCCTTGGAGAGATCAATCGTGGGAGAATAGAAGGGCTGTGTATGCACAGGGAGACAGCTCGGGGCACAGGAGTGCATGGAGGGAAGGACACAGGGAGGAGGTAACTACGGGGAGGAAGTGGGAGGGGAGCTGTTGCATTGTGGGAAATTACAGTCAATGTCATGAGACAAAGCGTATGTGAGCTGCTGTATGGAAAATGAATTTGCTCTGTAAACTTTTACCCAAATCACAATAAAAAAATTTTTTTTAATTCATTTTCCATACAGCAGTCCATACACATTTTGTTTCATGACATTGATTGCAATCCCCACAATGTAACTGCTCTCTTCCCACTTCCTCCCTGTGGTTACCTTTTCCCTGTGTCCTTCTTTCCCATGCATTCCTGCCCTTTGAGCTCTCTCCCTGTGCAAATACTGCCCTTCTGATCTCCCATGATTGACTGTTCTAAGGAGTACACCTGCCTGGTATAAATGTTCACCTCATATGCCTGTCTATTGTTTGGTTGGAAGCCACAGGAATGAGTTCAATTCCAGGCCCAAAGGATGACTAGGGGCTATAGTCTCAGGGATTTCACCAGTCTCCATCAAACCAGCAAGCCTGGTCTTTTTATGATTTTGAGTTTTGTTCCACACTTTTCTCCCACTTTATCCAGGATCTCCTGCACTGATCCCTTTCCAAGAGGTTGACAGCGGTAGCGAGGCACCAACTAGTTCTTTTGGTCTCATGGTCATGTAGGCTGAGGTTTGCATGATTCACCAGTCCCTTGGACTAATTGTTTCCATGCATCTTTGGTTTTCTTCATTGTTCTTTGCTCTGGATGAGGAGAGACCCCCTGTTGCATCTGTATGGCTGCTTGCAAGCTTTTAAGACCCCAGTCACTACTCACCAAAGTAGGATGTGGAACACTGATGTGTGTAGTATGTTATGCCAATTGAGCTTGATATCCCATGCAACCATGGTCCTGACCTCATTTCTTTATATGAAATTGCACCTTCCAGTCAGTTTCTATTTGCCATAGCAGTTTCCATAACCAGCTGTGAAAAATCATTCAGCAATTTAAAACTAATTGTCATCAGGAGGCGGGGCAAGATGGCGGACTAGGCAGAAGGATTGCACAGACCCTCTTCAACAAAGAAAAGGGAAACCAATTAA
>NW_006921672.1:9371936-9379502 GCF_000298275.1 Orycteropus afer afer | reverse complement strand
AAAAAAAAAAAAAAAAAACTAATTGTCATCGCTGTATCTTCCTGTAAATATGCCTCTGCTCAGACATACAATCTTCACCTGTAGCCCTCACCGCTGAATGTAAATTCTCAAAAAAAAAAAAAAAACTGACTGTCATCAAGTTGATTCCAACTCATAAAAACCCTCTTTGGGTTTCCAAGGTAGTAAATCTTTACAGAAGTAGATTGCCCAAGCTTCCTTCTGAGGAGTGGCTGGTGGGTTTGAACCGCCAGCCGTCTGGTTAGCAGTCTAACCAGAAGTTAGCCTCAGGCACTACGCCACCAGAGCTCCTTCAATGTAAGTTCTAGGAGTGCAGAAACTTCTGTGGTCTTTTCACTACTATCTCCTCAGTGCCTGCAATGGGGCCTGGCACATACTTATAAATATTTACAGTAAGACCTGCAAAACCCAGAACCTGTGTAAGGTGGAAACCTGTCAGAGAAGGAAAACACACATATTTTCAACTGAAAGGAACAATCGAAAAGTGGTAAGACTGCAAACTGTCAAAGGTGGAAAACTGGCAAGACTCAGAAATGAGGCAGTAGGATGCAGTCCTACTGAGTTCCGGCTTTCACAGCTTGCACTGTATAAATATTTGTGAGTGAATGAATACAAAATTAAATATTCTACTAAAAAAAAAAAAAAAAACACTCACTGCCATGGAGTCAGTCCCAACTCATAGTGACCCCTCCTTGGGTTTCTGAGGCGGTATCTCCATGGAAGTAGATTGCCCAGTGGTTTGTGGGTTTGAACTATCAGCCTTCTAGTTAGCAGTCAAATGACTTACACACTATGACACCAGAGTTCCAAAATATTCTAGTAGGTTCATAAAAAAAATAAAAATAAATTTAAAAATTATAATCCCTACTCTCCCCACTCCTGAATATTTCTCTCCAAAATCTTCTGGCTCCATACCAAAAAACCAAACCAAACTCACTGCTGTTGAGTCAGATCTGACTCACAGTGACCCTTCCTTGGGTTTCCAAGGCAGTATCACTATGGAAGTAGATTGCCCAACCTGCCTTCCGAGGTGTGGCTGGTGCAAGGAGTGGCTAGCGTGTAGCTCCATATTAGCCTCCATATTTGTAAAGAATGTATTTATACTGGCATTTTCTGGGGAGCTCTGGTGGACTAGTGCCTAAGGTATTTGACTGCTAACCAGAAGGTTGGTGGTTCAAACCTATAACAAAAAGAAAACATTATCAGCATTCCTAAGACCTATTCCCCTCTCAGCCTGATTCCCTTTTAAAAGCCCTAACCATTCCCCAGCTCAGGGAGACAGACGTTTTGGAGAAACGGTTCTCACTGTCTCCTTGGGTCTCGATACTCAATAAAGTTTGCTTTCCCTCTTCAACCTGTTGTGATCATTGGCTCTTCACGACAGGGGGCAAGGACTTTGCTTTCCTGCAACAGCTCGACCTGGGGATCCCTCCTCCATATTCCCCAATCTTTTCATTAACACTTAACTTGATTTCTAATTTCTGACTTATTAATCAGCTTCACCAACTAGATTACAGCCCCTGGGGTCTTATTGGTCATCTCTGAACACCACTATTTAGCACACACTGCAACTGCCACAGAGTTGACTCCAATTCATGATGAACTCATGGGTGTCAAAGAACAAAGTGGAATGTGCTCCATAGGTTTCCAGTGGCTGATCTTTTAGAATTAGACAGCCAGGCCTGTCTTCTGAGGGATTTCTGCGTGGACTCAAACCCCCAACTTTTCAGTCAGTAGCCAACTGCACCAGAGACTCCTTATCACAAAATGGACCCGTTTTAATAGATTCTCAAAAAGCTCTGCATAAGAAACAAATGACCTGGAACACACGTTGTTGTTGTTGTTGTTGTTAGGTACTGTAGTACTGCTGAGTCAGTTTCATCTCACAGCAACCCCATGTACAATAGAACAAAAACATGCCAGTCCTGCCCATCCTCACAATCATTGCCAAGTTTCAGGCCATTTTCACAGCCACTGTGTTAATCCATCTAGTCAAGGGTCTTCCTCTTTTTCACTGACCTTCTGCTTTTCCAAGCATGATGTTCTTCTTCAGGAACTGGTCCTTCCTGATAACATGTCCAAAGTAAGTGAGATGAAGTCTCGCAATTCTCCCTTCTAAGGAACATTCTGGCTGTACTTCTAAGACAGAATTGTTCGTTCTTCTGGCAGTCCATGGTATATTCAATATTCTTCACCAAAACCATAATTCCAATGCATCAGTTCTTCTTTGGTCTTCTTTACTCACTGCTCAGTTTTTGCATGCATATGAGGTGATTGAAAATAGCATGGCTTAGGTCAGGCACACCTTAGTCCTCAAGGTGACATCTTTGCTTTTTAACACAGTAAAGAGGTCTTTTGCAACAGACTTGCCCAGAGGAATACGACCTTTGATTTCCTCATTGTTACTTCCATGGGTGTTGATTGTGAATCCAAGTAAAACTAAATATTTGACATCTTCACTCTTTTCTCCATTTATCATGATGTTGATTATTGGGCAGTTGTGAGGATTTCTGCTTTCTTTTTATTGAGGTGTAATCCATACTGGAGGCTGTAGTCTTTGTAGTCTTTGTCAGTAAGTGCTTCAACTCCTGTTTGCTTTCAGCAGGCAAGGTTGTGTCATCTCCCTATAGCATCTGTTTGTTGAAACATCTCAATTGTATTCCATCAATTCTTTGGGTCTTGTTTATATCACCAGTGCCTTCAGTGTAACTTGGATTTCTTCCTTCAGTGTTATGAGTTCTTGATCATATGGGATTTCCTGAAATGGCTGACTGACAACCAATTATTCATGGTCCAGGAACTCTGTGTATTCCTTCCAACTTCTTTTGATGCTTCCTGCATCCTTCAATATTTTGCCTGTAAAATCCATCCATATTGTGACTTGAGACATGGAATTTTTCTTCCGTTCTTTCAGCTTGAAAAATGTTGAGCATGTTCTTCCCTTTGGTTTTCTAACTCCAAGTCTTTGCACATTTCATTATAATATTTTAGTTTGTCTTCTTAAGCTCCCCTTTGAAATCTTTTGTTCAGCTCTTTTCATCATTTCTTCCATTCACATTGGCTACTCTACTTTCTAAGCAAGTTTCAGAGTCTCTTCTAACGTGCATTTTGGTCTTTTCTTTCTTTCCTGATTTTTAATGTCCTTTTGCTTTCTTTATGTATGATGTCCTTCATGCCCTCCCATAACTCATTTGGTCTTCTGTCACTAGTGTTCAATGCATCAAACCTATTCTTCAGATGGTCTCTAAATTCAGAGGGAATATACCCAAGATCATACTTCGGCTCCTGTGGATTTGTTTTAGTTTTCTTCAGCTTCAGTTTGAACTTTCATATGGTTGCTTGATGGCCTGTTCCACATTTGGCCCCTGGCCTTGTTCTGACCGATGATAATGAGTTTTAATATCAATCTATTTGGTATAGATTGTCTCTGTCCACAGGGACAGTCCATTTGATTCCTGTGTATTCATTCCGTCTGGACAGGTCCACATGTATAGTCATTTATATTGCTGAGAAAATGTCTTGCAAAATTCTATCATGCAATCTCTGCCATCATTTCTATCACCAAGACTATATTTTCCAAATACCAATCATTCTTTCAATTTTCACGTTCCACTCACCAGTAAATATCAGTACATCTTGATTGTATGTTTGATAAATTTCAGAACATAGAAGTTAGTAAAAATCTTCAATTTCTTCATCTTTGGCATTAGTGGTTGGTGCGTAAATTTGAAAAATAATTCTACCAGTTGGTCTTCCTGGTAGGTGTATAGATAGTATCCTATCACTAACAGTGTTGTATTTCAAGCTAGGTCTTGAAAGTTCTTTTTGACAATGAGTTCAACACCATTCCTCTTCAATTTGTCATTCTCAACAAAGTAGAGCATATGATTTTCCAATTCAAAATGGCCAATACCAGTCCATTTCAACTCACTAATTCCTCAGATATCAATCTTTATGCATTCCATTTCATTTTTGACAATTTCCAATTTTCCTAAGATTCATACTTACTTTGTTCATTCCATGTTCAGATTATTAATGGATGTTTGCAGCTGTTTCTTCTCATTTTGAGTCATGCCACATCAACAACTGAAGATCCCAAAAGTTTTATTCTATCCATGTCATTAGGTCGACTCTACATAAAGCCTAGCTTGTCACTTTGAGATGAGAGAAATTATTTCCTTCTATCCCAGGTGAGTCCTTACTGTGAACCACTCTCCATTTACAAAGATCAAATGTGGCTCAACTGCTTTTCCCTTCACTCTTCCCTGTGCAATTAATCCCAGGTCATTTCATTTCTATTTTTTTCTGCAGTAGAGTTTCTATCTACTTCCACATTCAAATCTCTCTCACAAAAAAAAAAAAAAAAGAGAGAGCAAATTTCAACTAACCAAGTTAAATCCATCAGAGTATCATGACTTCTTTCAAACTTAGAATTGTTCTTTATGAAGCATCTCATTTAACATTAAGTTCCTCCTAACAACATTAAGCATTCAAAACTAAAATGTCCAACAAGTTGAAAAAGCTTCCCACCACTACTACTGCTACTTTATAGCAGTAGGTCTCATACTTCATCTTGTACCAGAAACACCTGGAGAACTTGTTAAAAGTTAGATTGCTGGGTCCTGGACCAAACCCATCAGATTCATAGTGACTCCCATTGGTTTTCCAAGGTGGTAAATCTTTACAGAAATAGACTGCTCAGTCTTCCTTCTGCAGAGTGGCTGATGGGTTTGAACCACCAAGCATCTGTTATCAGTCAGTTGCCTGAGGTACTGTGCCACCAGAGCTCCTTGGTCCTAGACCAGAGTTTTTGATTCAGAGGGTCAGGGATGGGGCTTATTAATTTGTATTTGTATAAGTTCCCAGGTGATGCTGATGTTGGTGGTTTGGGGACCACATTTGAGAACCTTTGCTTCCAACTAACTCTCCTAGAGGACTCGGGCACTGAGTGGATGCAACTGTGAATGGGGCTAGATCATCTACAAAGATATTCAGTTGTTAAGTACATGACTATAGCATTTCTCAAACATTAATGTGCACCCAAATCACCTAGGGATCTTATAAAAATGCGTTCTTATTCGGTAGGTCTGGGTAGAGCCTGACAGTCTACCTTTCAGGTGACACCAATGCTGCTGGTCCCGGAATGAACAGGTTCAAAGTCCTGAGTTTAAAGTCTTTACAAATTGTACCAAGTAGATTGATATTAAAATTAAATGACTTTCATAGGTCTCAAGGAACTTGCTCTCAAGTCTAAGTACTAAAGGTACTAATATACTTCTTCACTTTATTAAAATGTTGGGCAAAATACAAATAAAGTCACCTTTTAGCTTTCATATGAAACTTCCAATATGGATGGGCCCACGTGACTCACTGGCACAGCCCAGATGTATGTAAGCTCTACTCAAACACAGCAAATAGCAGTAACCCTGGTGGAGATGGCTGGACAGGTACAGCTGTTCATCCTTGTTGATGTAGAAAGGCACTCTTTGTCCTGTGATGAATGGTGCTTTGTTACATAGTTACAGCATTTAGCCTTCCATTGACTTCCTGTTTTAGAACATCCTCCATCTAATGCATTATTGAACTTAACCTTCCCAAGGGCCTATGTTATCTCTTTTATGTCTTAGACACTAAAGGGATTATGGTGACAGGAAAATAAAAAGAGAGCTTCAGCCCCTCCCAAACTGTACCTAATCCATTTATTCTCTTGCTGCTGCAGGTGAATACCAATTTACACACTTAGAGGAGGACAGGAATGGTCACATAATTTCAAGAGTTCAGTGAAAAATGAAACTTTGGGGCTCTCCATTGAATTTCATACAGTGACAAAACCAAAAACAAACTCACAGCCTGTTGAGTCAGATACGACTCATAGCAACCCCTCCTTGGGATTCCGAGGCAGTATCACTACGGAAGTAGATTGCCCAACCTTCCTTCCGAGGAGTGACAGTAGAGCAGTAAACCAAGCATCCCTCCTAAGACATGTCCATGAAGCCAATTCTTGGAGGAGGGACTCTGACATAACAAACAGCACATGAATTCGGGAAAGAATCACACCCCCTCATATGCTTTCCACACGCTTCTTCTCAGAACATATGTCAGAAAAAAATAGATGTGGTGAGGATGTTGGTGTCATGCATTACATCACTGAAGGAAACAACTTGTCCCTGTTTCATCTTTGTCCTGTCTTTCCTTATGTTTTGCTAAGTGTTCCAACCTTCTGATGAAGAACAGCCTTACTTGCCATTATAGTCCTTTGGCATACGGAAGCATTGGCATTATCCGGCTGAAAGAGAAGCTGTGTTGATCTTCCTTGGTTTTGCCTTTATGAGGGTGAAATCATGACAGATTAACATGCTCAATTCTGCGATGGCTTTACCTCTGCAAATCACTACTGCTCTAGGATTGAAAGCAATGGAGGTGTTCATCTATGTGTAAGAATTGTGTACTTTTTATGAGTGTTATGTGACTCTTCGTGTGTTGTTGTTGTTGTTATGTGCTGTCGAGTCGGTCCCGACTCATAGCGACCCCTCCTTGGGTTTTCAAGACAGTATTACTACGGAAGTAGATTGCCCTATCTTCTTTCTGAGGAGTGGCTGGTGGGTTTGAACCGCCAGTCTTCTGGTTAGCAGTCAAGTGCCTTAGCCACTATGCTACCAGAGCTCCCGACTCTTCATGTAGGGGTTTAAAATAGACGTGGCTGGGTCCACCTTAGATTTACTGAGTCAGAGATGAGTCAGTGGACACCTGGGAAGAGAAAGCTTCCTGAGAACCAGTGGGTTTTTTTTTCCCCATCCTTTGATCATTTTGAGAGGTAAAAAATCAGTTTGACTCCTTCTTAAACACATCTAGCAAGTCATTTTTTCACTCTCATAAAGAGTTCCAATTTGTTAAAGGAAGGAAAGAGGGTCCTTTTGCCTTCAAAAGGAGCTATGGTGACGCTGTGGTTAAAGCATTGAGCTGCTAACCGAAAGGTCAGCAGTTTGAATTCACCAGCTGCTCCACTGGAAAAAGATGAAGCAGTTCTGTTTCTGTCAAGATTTACAGCCTTGGTTTTAGTTTTTGCGTTCCAGTTGATTTTGGGCCCCTAAAAAGGCAAAGTTTGGTGAATAAGAACAGCTAAAATGAGGTCAGACTGTCTTTGTAACTTGCAGTTAAAAAGTTAATCAGTAAATAAAAGCCTTACTCGATGCCACTGATCCCAGCTGGCTAATCTGAAATCTATCTTGGGTGTCCTAAAATGATTGACCTAATCTGTGATAAGGAAGGTTACAGCACTAGCATGATTAGCAGGGAGAGTGTGTAATCTCCTTAAATAACAAGGCATAGGAAAGCACTTCTCAAACTTGCACCACTCCCCATTCTAATTCAGGAAATGCAGGCAGGGGCAGGATTCTGTGAGTCTACAAACTCCCAAGGGAAGCTGAAAGGGCAGGACTTCGCTTTGAAAAGCGGAGCTCTAGAATTGCCTTGTCTATCAGCATGTAGGAGCTCTGGTAGCATAGTGCCTAATGCACTTGACTGCTCACCAGAAGGCTGGCGGTTCAA
>NW_006921672.1:9366064-9370756 GCF_000298275.1 Orycteropus afer afer | reverse complement strand
ACTCCTCGGAAGGAAGGTTGGGCAATCCTACTTCCGTAGTGATACTGCCTCGGAAACCCAAGGAGGGGTCGCTATGAGTCGGGGCCGACTCAACGGCACATAACAACAACAACAATCTTGAAAAGGGAGCTCTGGTGGCCTAGTGCCTGAGGCTTGTGACTGCTAACCAGAAGGCTGGTGGTTCAAGCCTACCAGCCAGTCCTGGGAAGGAAGGTTGGGCAATCTACTTCCATAGAGATACCGTCTCAGAAACCCAAGGAAGGGTTGCCGTGAGTTGGATCTGACTTGACAGCAATGGGTAAATAAGTAGTAAGTATCTTTAAAATGTATGTATTTCTCAGTAAATTAGGAAACAGATCAAATAAGTCATCAATCATCTTTTGTCTAATTCAAGGAACATGTGAACCTGTCTTTTCCTGTATAATAGATTGGTGGGAACAAACGTGAGTGCACAAACATACACACATACACTGCATCTCAAGTGATTAATGTAATCAACACAGAAATGCACTGGGCACATGCTTACAAGGAAGAATCAAAAGCAATTACCCGTAAACTGTTTCATGATGAAGGCACAAGTCTTAGAATGATCTTTGTAAGATAGACTTAAAAAAAAAAAAAAAAAAACACCTTGGATCAGGTTCAAGTTTAAAGCCATTTTTGTAATCAAATGAATTTATTCTTTCCTCATACAAAGAGCTGGTTCATCCCAAAAGGAAGATTCTATGGCTAGCCATTTTACTTTGGGGATTATCACCTGGATATATAAATATCTCAGTATAGTTTCAAGATACTAAGGCTTTGAAGTAATATGCAAATTACTTCCTAAACTCCTTTTGACAGAACTGTAAAAAGGACAAAGCTCCTAAGCAATGTCTTGTGGTTCTACCAAAAGAGATTTTGTACAAGTTTCCACATTAAAAATGATGGATAAAATTTCTGGAATTCTAAGATGCAAAATGATCATAATAATTAAAATGGATTAAGGAGGTAAGAAAGTACAACAGGCCAGAATAATTGGTTTCTGCTTTTATGAATTAGCTAATTAATCACTTCATCTAGAATCATATTTACTGGATATTTTTCCACTTTGACAAATGCTTTAGAGGAGACCTGGGGCGTAGTGGTTAAGATTGGCTACTAACCAAAAGGTCAGTGGTTCAAACCCATTAGCCACTCCCTTGTAAAGATTTATAGCATTGGAAACTCCCTGGAGCCGTTCTACTCTGTCCTATAAGGTCATTATGAGTCAGAATTTGACTCAACAGCAGTGGGTTTGGATTTTCTTTTTAATAAAGACACTATATGTCAGTGTAATCTAGAATTTGAATAAAAAAGAATCTGAATTAGAGATTAAAAAAAAAAAAAACCCTGAATTCTGGATGAACGTCATACTTGTGCTCAATAACATAACTGGTAGCTGAACACACAACACAGTAAATGCTATGTCTTTAAAAACCTCCCGGGTCAATCTCTAATAAAGCCTCATATGACTCAGGAACAAAATGAGCCCCATAGTAAGAAAAAAATGAATTATTGGTATAGATCAAATTGCCCAGAAACATCATGTGTCAACATTAATGTCAGTTCCTCGGAACTAATCTATCGCTCCTTAATTACTTCAGCTTCCAAAGCCAGCAGCCTCCTGACAGTTCATTCCACAGAGACGCATTTACTTTGAAAAAGTGTGTGTAGCTCCCACCCTGTCCACTCCATCCACATACAACTTGGCTATAAAATCCTGTTATCTTTTTCCCTGGGTAGCAATTATTAAGTATCCCTCAACATAAGTGTCAAACACAAAGAAATTGCTTCAGCTTTTTTATACCTCCTCATTGCTTAAAAAAAGATACCAAATGGCAAACAATAAGGTCTTTATGGAATCTGAGGCATCGAAAATATTAGTTTCACTGTGAAAGTCCAGTAGTAACAACACATTCTTGGGAAAAAAATTTAATAAAACAAGTACCCACTGAAATCTAGCATGTCTTCAGAAAAGCATAAAGTCTCTGGTTTATATAAACACACACATATATAAACAGGAACAAAACACAAAACTGCTCAAAGTGGACCATGGTTGCAGGGGACATCAAGCTTAATTTGCATAATATACGACACAAAAACATTGTTCCACATCCTACTTTGGTGAGTAGTGACTGGGACCTTAAAAGCTTGCAAGCAGCCATCTAGATGCAGCGATAGGTCTCTCCTCATCCTGAGCAAAGAAAAATGAAGAAAACCAAAGACACATGGAAACAATTAGTCCAAGGAACTGGTACACCATGCGATCTTCAGCCTATATGACTGTGAGACCAGAAGAACTAGATGGTGCCCGGCTCCCACTGTCACCACTCAGAGGGGGATCTATGTAGGAGATCCTGGATAGAATGGGAAAACAATGTGGAACAAAACTCAAAATCATTAAAAAAAAAAAAAAAGGACCAGGTTTGCTGGTCTGATAGAGCCTGGTGAAACCCCTGAGACTATGGCTCCTAGCTGCCCTTCAGGTCTGGAATTGAACCCACTCCTGTGGCATCCAGCCAAACAAAAGACAGGCATATGAGTTGAACATTTACATTAGGTGGATGCACTCCTTGGAGAGATCAATCGTGGGAGAATAGAAGGGCTGTGTATACACAGGGAGACAGCTGGTGGGGGGCAGGAGTGCATTAGAGGGAAGGACACAGGGAAGAGATGGTTATGGGGAGGAAGTGGGAGGAGAGCAGTTGCATGGTGGGAGATTACAGTCAATGTCATGAGACAAAGTATATGTAAGCCACTGTATGGACAATGAATTGCTTTGTAAACGTTCATCCAAATCACAATAAAAAAAATTTTTTTAAAAACTATCCAAAGTAAACGATCTGCTGTGGTCACTGTCAGCATGACTCTTGGTTGTTGTGATGACAGTGGTTCTCTGCCTTGACTTTTGTGAATCGGGTTAACTGGGGGTCTTCACAGTAAGATCATGTCTTCCTGACCCTCTGCCACCCAAGCATTATCCAAGGATTGAATACCTTATTATATGATAGCATTCCAACACTACCACAAACACATAACCTGGAACCGGAGTTTGGAGACTGACTCATGCAATTGTCTATCTTCAGGATCCTTTGGATCTGCTGTCTGCTTTCACATCGTAGGCTTTCTCATCTTTCTTATCCACCCACTTTAAGCCAATGACGTCTTTTATTTTTTAGGATCATTTCTTCTCTGCTCCTTTTCCTACCTCAGGGCTCTTGCTCATGCTCTTCACTTTATCAGCGCTGCTGTGGGGGTGGATAAGCGAGGCCTGCTCTTCCCACTAGCTCTAGAATCCCCAAGCCTACCTGAATTTCACATTTCATTCCCATGCCATCCTCTGCGAAGTCTTCTGATTCATCAGCTGATTCTCTGATCCCACCTCTGATTTCTCCCAGCACTTGATCAGGACTCTCACATCCCCCTCTTTGCCAGACTACCAGCTCCTCGAGAGAACAGTGCATGATTACCCAGTAAGCACTTCACAACTACTTGTTGAACAACAAAGGATTTGATTGATGCACTTATTTTTCTACTTCCAAAAGACTGCTGTCAAAATTTCATTTCATGTTTTGCCAACTATCTAGTTCAGTAGGGACTGACCTTGATAGGAAAATTTCCTTAAAACCTGTTTACAACTCCTCTTGCCAGAATTCACCAGTTGCCATCGATGGCAACTCATGACAACCCAGTGTGTGTCAGAACAGAACTGTGTTCCACAAGGTTTGTCAGTGGTCGATTTTTCTAAAGTAGACTGCCAGGCCTTTCTTATAAGGTGCTCCGGGTGGGCTTGAACTGACAAGCTTTCAGTTATCAGCCAAGCACACAGGAAGTGCACCACCCAGAGACTCCTCCTTCCAAAATTAGAAGTGAGGAAAAGTTTTGTTTTTTTTTTTCAGTCTCTCTTTCTCTCTCCCCATTTCAAATTCCATCTTGTACCTTGCAACAAAATTTCACTGTCAGTGTTGGAGTTTTTCTTTTCATCTGTATTATGCTTGGTATTTAGAGTTAAAAAAGAAAATTCATTGTGTGCACATTAAAAAGTAGTGATGTACAGCATCCAACAGAGCTGAAATGTGAACAAATCTGCTATCTCTGTTCTGAGAGCCTACTAACTAATACATCTAATACCACTAACTAATCATCTAGTTTGCTGCATCCTTATATATTTTACTTTGCTCTAGGAATTTTCTGAGGCCAGTGACACTGCCACATCCTGGAAAGGCTATTTCAATTCCATGCTATTAGGAGTAAATTGGGAGTTCTGGTGGTGTAGTGCCTAAAGCATTTGACTGCTAACCAGAAGGCTGGCAGTTCAAATCCACCAGCCACTCCTGGCAGGAAGACTGGGCAATCTACTTCCGCAATGATACTGCCTTAGAAACCCAAGGAGGGGTCTGAGTTGACTCGACAGCAGCGAGTGAGAGTTATGAGTAAATCAAAGAAGAAACTGAAAGGGTCTCTAGCCTCAGGGTGGAAACTAGAACGCACAGAGATATACCTTACATTGTTGCTGTTGTTATGTGCCGTCAAGTCGGCCCCGACTCATAGCGACCCCTCCTTGGGTTTCTGAGGCAGTATCACTGCGGAAGTAGGATTGCCCAACCTTCCTTACATTGTTGTTGTTGTTATGTGCCGTCGAGTCGGCCCCGACTAATAGCGACCCCTCCT
>NW_006921672.1:9353170-9355929 GCF_000298275.1 Orycteropus afer afer | reverse complement strand
ATAAAAAAAAAAAAAAAAAAGACTGAATGAACTAGAATTAGGGTGATAATTTATATAGAGAAGTAGTGTGAGAATTAATGAGACTGGAGGAAATCTTTCCTACATACCTTATGAATAAGAAATTTTATATACATCCAGCCCTGCTCTCTCTTTGGTGCTCCAAATCTGAATATTCAACAGTCATCTTCATACAAGCTTTCTCCACTTACATCTACAAGAGGTACCTCAAGTTGGCTTTCCATAAGTGAATACATCATGTGCCCTATCACCACGACACCTCCCCAGATTCACTCTCCACCCTGTACCAATGTCTCTTGGTAACAACACCACTGTCATTACCCAGTCACCCAAGCCAGAACCCAGAGAGTCATGCTTATCTTAGCCCATTCCTCATTCCCACACATCCATTCATTCAGCAAAGGAAACAGGGTCAAAGAATGCGAACACGCTGTACCCGAGAGACAAGTGCACAGGAGAGATGAATAGGGTTACCTGCTGTCCCAGTATTAGCATTGAAAGTTTTGTGCCCCAGAAAACCTCTCACTCCTAGAGAAATCAGGATGGTTGGTGTCCTGGATTAAATTATATCTCCCAAAATAAGCGTCCAGCGGGCTGGGCCATGACTGTCAGTGGTTTGGCAGTTATATAGTGATGTAATCATCCCCCATGATGTGATCTGATACGATCATTCAATCAGTTATAAGGGGATTAGGGTGGGATCCAATACCCTTACTCCTGTCACAGTCTTGATATGATGATATAAGGGGAGTTTTCCTGGGATGTGCCCTGCATCCCATTACCTCACAAGAAATAAAAGGAGAGGGAAATGAACAGAAAAGGAGGGACCTGACTACCACCAAGAAAGAAAAGCCAGGAGCAGAATGTCATTGGGCCTGGGGTATCTATGCTGAGAACCTACTAGACCAAGGGGAAGACTGATGCCAAGACACATGGAGATCCGATGGATGCTAGACCCACAGATGTTGATAGGAGACAAGGATCTTTTAGAGCTGACAGAGAAAGAAAGCAAGCCTTCCCCAAAAGCTTGTTGTTGTCATTGGGTGCCATCAAGTCAGTCTCAACTCACAGTAAACCTATGTACAACAGAACAAAATAAAGCTAGGTCCCACACCATCCTCACAACTGCCACCATGCTTAAGCCCATTGTTGCAGCTACTGAGTCAATCCATCCCGTTGGGAGTCATCTCCTTTTCTGCTGACCCTCTTACCAAACATGATATCCTTCTCCAGGGACTGGTCCCTCCTGATAACATGACCAAAGTATGACAGACAAAGTCTGGCCATTCTCACTTCTAAAGAGCATTTCAGCTATACTTCCTCCAACACAGATTTGTTTATTCTTCTGGCAGTCCATGGAATATTCAATATTTGCCAACATCACAATTAAAATGCATCAGTTCTTCTGGGGTCTTCCTTATTCATTGTCCAGCTTTCACAATCACATGTATATGATGAGGCTATTGAAAAAAACAATGGCTTGGGTCAGGTGCTCCTTAGTCTTCAAAGTAACATCTTTGCTCTTTAACATTTTAAAGAGGTCTTTTGCAACAAATCTACCCAATGCAACACTTCATTTGATCTCTTGACTGCTGCTTCCATGGGTATCGGTTGTGTATCCAAGTAAAATAAAACCCTTGACAACTTCAAACTTTTCTCCATTTATCATAATGTTGCTTATTGGTCAAGTTGTGAGGATTTTTGTTTCCTTTATGTTGAGATATAATCCATACTGAAGGTTGTAGTCTTTGATCTTCATCAGTAAGTGCTTCAAGTCTTCTTCATTTTCAACAAGGAGAATGTGTTATTTGTGTATCACAGTTGTTAATGAGTCTCCTTCCCTTCCTGATGATGCATTCCTCTTCATATAGTCCAGTTTATCAGATTATTTGCTAAGCATACAGATTGAATAAGTATGGTGAAAGGATACAACCCTGATGCACACCTTTCCTGATTTTAAACCATGGAATATGCCTGTTCTGTTTGAATGACTGTCTCTTGGTCTATGAACCGGTTACTCATGAGCACAATTAAGTGGTCCAGAATTCCCTTTCTTTGCAATGTTATCAATAATTTGTTATGATCCTTTGCATAGTCAATAAAATACAAGCAAACATCTTTCTGGTGTTTTTTGCTTCTA
Organism: Orycteropus afer afer; assembly: GCF_000298275.1. Taxonomy (NCBI): domain Eukaryota; kingdom Metazoa; phylum Chordata; class Mammalia; order Tubulidentata; family Orycteropodidae; genus Orycteropus; species Orycteropus afer. The sequence continues at coordinate 9,353,771 of NW_006921672.1, read as the reverse complement.
GCCAAGATCCATCTGACATCAAAATGATATCCAACTTGAATTTCTGGCAGTTCTCTGTCTATATACTGCTGCAACCCATTTCAAATTATTTTCAGCAAAATTTTATTTGCTTGTGATATTAATGATTCTGTTCAATAATTTCTGCATTCTGTTGGATTACCTTTTTTGGAATGGGCACAAATATGGATCTAATGGATCAGTAGGTTGGTCAGGTAGCTATCTTCAGATTTCTTGGCATAAATTAGTAAGCGCCTCCAGTATTGCATCTGTTTTCATTCCATCAATTCCTGGATCCTTGTTCTTCGCCAATTCCTTCAGTGCAGCTCGGACTTCTTTCTTCAGTGCTATCAGTTCTTGATCATATGCTACCTCTTAAAATGGTTTAACATCAACCAATTATTTTGGGTACAGTGATTTGGTGCATTTCTTCCATCTTCTTGATGCTTTCTGCATCATTCAATATTTTGCCCATCAACCAAAACCAAACTCACTGCCATCGAGTCAGATCTGACTCATAACAACCCCTCCTTGGTTTTCTAAGGCAGTATCACTATGGAAGTAGATTGCCCAATCTTCCTTCCAACGAGTGGCTGGTGGGTTT
>NW_006921672.1:9346764-9352705 GCF_000298275.1 Orycteropus afer afer | reverse complement strand
TTAACTCACATGCCTGTACTTTGTTTGGCAGGAAACCACAGTTGTGGGTTCAATTCCAGACCGTTTCAGGTCTCTTTTGACATCTATTTTTTTTTTCATCAATTCTTTTCTTTTTAATAACTTTTGCTTTCTTCATGTATGATGCTCTTGGTGCCATCCCACAATGCATCTGGTTATCGCTCGTCTGGTTTTCGGTCATTGGCATTCAATGCATTAAATCTATTCTTCGGATTGTCTCTAAATTCAGGTAGGATGTACTCAAGGCTGCATTTTGGCTCATGTGGACTTGTTTTAATTTTCTTCCTACTTTGTCCTAGCCTGGAAGCCCTGCTGAAACTGCCCACCCCAGCTGACCCTGCTGGTATTTGAAAAACCAGTGGCACAGTTTCTAGCATCACAGCAACTTGCAAGCAACACTGTCAGTACAAGAAACTGACAGGTGAGTGGTAACCCCTAGAGCTGGCACTCTGAATCTGGACTGCTAGCCTCCTAAACTGTGAGAGAATAAACGTGTTTGTTAAAGCCATCCAATTATGATATTTCTGTTTTAGCAGCACTAAATAAGTCAGACAATTGGTCACCCTAGAGAAGAAGGAATCTGGGAACACAGTCAAGGCTCCCAGAAAAGATCACACCCAGAGGAAGAGAAGAGGGAGTTTGTGCAAAGGCATGAAAATGATATCAACGGTACATGTTACTGAAGTGCAGAGTTGGAGGCATGAAGTGGTGAGAAGATGACTCTGGAAAGGTAGGCAGGGGTGGGCTAGATCTTGGAGAGCTGTGTAATGAATCAGACCATATAAGTTTCAGGAGTTTTTTCAGAGAAGCAGAAAATCATATTTGCATTTATAGTCTGGTGTTTTGAGACTGGATCCAAACATTTTTTGAAGTATTAATGGTTGGAAGCAGAAGAGCTATTATTTTCAAATTGTCAATAATTTGCTTACTGTGATTTTAAAGGGGGAAGCTAGAATGAGTCTTGGGGACAAATGATTCCTTTGTTTGGGGAGGAATTCCATTGATCTCTCTCTTAGTTGAGCAGATATAAAATAAGTAACCACATGTCCTTGGTTTAATGGCCAAACACTAGTGAAATTATTCAGACACGAAGCCAATTATGGGGGTTTAGGAGGGTCATTCAGCTTGAGCTGTGTATCACACCCAAGTTGCTATGGCTTGTCCATGAGGGGAAAAAAGTTCAAAGTCCTCTGAAAATGATAGTGCTTATGATAGCTCTCTGATTTACTTAATATTAACCACAATGTCCTCAACATAACCTGTCTCAGAGGTCAAAATGAATCTCTTATCAGCTACAAGGAAGTTGGGATCTAATAAATATTTATTTACAAATGTAGTTATCCACTAGCCTAAGTAATGAGTAGATTGGATGACAGAACCCTAAATAAAAGTCCTTATGATCATATTTTAGTTTAAATTTGAAATCTAAAACACTCAACAAACACTAACCAAAAATTGGCAGAATTTCACACGGACAAAGTTATTTCTCCAATAAATCAAAAGTGGAATTTTAACCCTTCAAAATAAACATAATCGGGTTCAGTCATAAGGAAGAGCTATGCTATGATTTGAAAAAAAAGCTTATCATATTTAACAACTGCACTGATGTTCCTCTGTAGTTACAACGCTAGGAGCTCTGGTAGCATAGTGCCTAAGGCACTTGACTGCTAACCAGAAGGCTGGTGGTTCAAACCCACCAGTCACTCCTCGGAAGGAAGGTTGGGCAATCTACTTCCGTAGTGATAACTGCCTCGGCAACCCAAGGAGGGGTCGCTATGAGTCGGGGACGAATCAACGGCGTATAACAACAACAACAATTGATTTAAATGATCCTTCTTCATTCACACCTCACTCATGTGTTAGTATCTGAAACTCTTAGCTAAGAATAACACACTACAAAGCTTGTGTAATTTAAACAACACAATTTTCCAATGACTTTAAACAAACAATATCATCCCCAATCAAGCAACAACAAAAAACACATTCATTTTCTGACTACACATATGAAGAACACAGTTCACATGTTCACATAGAGTTCTTCTCCCTTACTACAGATTTTAGCTGTGACATCTATTTACAAAGTAATTAGCAGCTTTCTAATAAGTAACAAGATTTACTTATTACATGTTCAGTCATTGGTAGTGGCCATTCAATAATTCATTCAATGAATACTGGCTGATAACTATGTTGTTGTTGTTGTTATGTGCCGTTGAGTAGGACCCAACTCATAACGACCCCTTCTTGGGTTGCCGAGGCAGTATCACTATGGAAGTAGATTGCCCAACCTTCCTTCCGAGGAGTGGCTGGTGGGTTTGAACCTCCAGCCTTCTGCTTATCAGTCAAGTGCCTTAGGCACTATGCTACCAGAGCTCCTTGGCTGATAACTATATGAATGGATAAAAACTTAAGTAAGAGTCCACACATATACCATAAAATGCATGAAGTAGAGTTAACTTTCTCTCAGTTTTTACTTTCATAATATAACTGAGACAAAAATCTAATATAAGGCATTATTTTAAGATATATTGCTTATAACAGACAAACACATATAGTCTTACCTCATTTTGGAAGAAGGATATAAAAGAAACTCAAACTTAAAAACCACTGGTTGTCAGAAAAACAACCAAAAAAAAAAAAAAAAAAACCACACAGCCACGAAAACAAGACAATTCCAAATTATTCAAATAAGAATGTGCAGGGATTTGGGATAGACAGTTTTTTAGGTTTTGTTGTTTTTTTTCCTAGTGTTTGCTTATTTATTTACTTGCTTGCTTTAATCATATACAAACTTCAATTCAATTAAAGGACCGGGATGAGAATTAATGAGATGCTTTTCTGTGAAGTTTTCCAATGCCTTTGACTTAACTTGATGAAGGAAGCAATTGAAATAGACAAGGAGAAAGATGTGTGACTGTCAGGCAGGGCTTTTGAATGAGAAAAGCCAATGAGTAATTTCCCTTCAGTTCCACAAGCGTTTAATAAATACCTGCAATCAAATATTCACTCATGAGAACACTCCCAGAACTCACCAGGGGTCTGGAGGTTCACATCTGGGTGCCATGGACTCCAGCCCCACCACAGAAGGTGGGTACAGCCTCAAGGCTGCACACACCCCTTCTTATCACAGAAACATTCCTATTGTGAGTGTAGGGCCCTGTGAGAAAGATCAGACTTCAGTGGAAGGTTCTGCAAGTGAAATTCATTGGGGATTCTATGAGGGGGCAACTGTAGTTCCAGGAGAGCCTGTCTCCTGCTGGGTGTTGAACTGACCTTTTACAGGGAAGAGACTCCATTCCCCAAGCCTGGCGCAAAACACTATGGCATTTATTCTAAGTTTCTTGGAATAGGATCTATAAAGTCAGGCAGTGACTGAGAAACTTAAATGATTTTGTAGTCACAGAGCATTGCTGTTGTTGTTGTTATGTGCCGTCCAGTCGGACTCGACTCATAGCGACCCCTCCTTGGGTTTCCGAGGCGGTATCACTACAGAAGTAGATCGCCCAACCTTCCTTCCAAGGAGTAGCTGGTGGGTTTGAACCGCCAGCCTCCTGGTTAGCAGTCAAGTGCCTTAGGCACTATGCTACCAGAGCTCCTGACAAAGCATTAGAATTAGGAAAAAATAAAATAAACCTTCAAAATCATCTAGTCTCCCGCTCACCTACATTCATTTAATTCACTTCCCCCAACTGTATCTCCAAATGTATAAATGTCTCATTCCTATTGTAAACATCTGAGGTTTCTGCTTATACAGAACATGTTCTTATATAAAATATTAAATAGGGATAAACTTAAAAGCCCAAAACAGGTTCTGAAAAATGACTAAGCACTCTGAATAAACCATTGTCCTTTATATCTTGTTGCAGAGTTTCAATCTCACGTGACAGCGTAAAATTTCCTTAGGCTTTCTTGGCTGTATCTTTACAGAAGCAGACCCCCAGGAGGGTTCAAACTACCAACCTTTCAGTTTGCGGCCGATTGCTTAACCACTGTGCCATCAGGGCTCCTATACCAGTGTAACTTACTATTATGTACCTACATCTGGCTTTTTAAATTCCTCAATTATTCATGAGGACTATAATATTCTTTATGTATACATTAGGATGGGAAAAAAATCCGTCAAGGCAAACACAGAGCTAAAATACACCTTCCTGCTTCCTTTTGTTACCTGTTTTAAAAAAGAAATCACCCCTGAGAAAAGCCTCTAAGATATGCTCCTAGTGGTGATTTCTGGAATAGAATTAAACCTATTGCTGTACAAAAAAAAAAAAAAAGGCAACATAGACCGGTGTCAACCCTGAGGTGGCCTGTCAGCAGAGGAGGAGCCTTGCTCCTGTAAACTCTATAAAACGTCCCTCAACATCTACCGTTTCACAGCCTCCTGCGCTCCATCCGCCTGACGCCACAGGTGACCTCTCCTAGAGTCCCCAGTGGACTTCACTCACAGAGGCTTTCACAGAAGCCCGAGCCCCTCCTCGCAGGACGTGGCCCTGAGCATGAACGGGTCTCCGCACAGGAAAAGGAACATGCAGCACCTCGGGGTTGCCCCCAGCGTCTATGCAGGGGCTGGAGGCCACGGCACTCGCATCTCAACCCCCAGACACATGATCCACTATGCGGGCAGACATAATGAGGACCTGTTGTTTGGCAATGAGAAAATAATCATGCAGAGCCTAAATGACCGTCTAGCTATCTACCTCGCAAAAGTGCAGGCCCTGGAGCGGTCCAACTCCAAGCTTGAAGGGAAGATCAAGCACTGGTATGAAACAAACGCCCCCAGCACTGAGCGGGACTACAGTGCATATTTCAACCAAATCGAAGAGCTGCGAAATCAGGTGAGAAATGCTGCCATGTTTCCTTCTCCATTATTTAGCTGGCTGATGGATCAAGAGGGCATATATGTTAGGTAGGTCAAAATGGACAATGTAAAGCAAATCAGGCTGAAATTTAACCCTGTAAAAATGCCATAATTCTATCATTCCCCTAATGTTGGTATACCTGACTGCATAAGAGTGACTTAAATCAAACTATCCTTATTATATACAAAATATGCTATTCTTATCCTCCATTGTAATAATCTGTACTTTGTCACTATTAGTTCAGGACTAAATGGATAGTCAACTTTTTTTTTTTTTTTCCCTGAAGAGAGCTAGATTTTTTTTCTTTTTTAATTGTGATTTGGGTGAAAGTTTACAGAGCAAATTCACTCTCCATACAGCGTTCCATACACATTTTGTTTGATGACATTAACTGCAATTCCCGCAACATAACAGCTCTCTTCCCAGTTCCAAGCTGGATTATTTTTTATGTGATAATAAATCTTTCTTAGCTTTTCTCCTAGCTCCTATCAACCATCAAACTCCCAATTAATTCAGAGATTTTCTCCTTTCATTGATAAATGTTAAATTCAGGTATTAGAATACCATATCGGAGATGTGAATGATAAAGTGATTCAGGGTGGAAACGAGGAGAGAAAAAAGGACTTAATGAAGTTGGGTTTATAAATGCCCTGTTTAATAATCTGATCAACATCCCCAAGCAGCTCAGAAACTACTTGACAATAATAAAACGTAATATTGCTCCCAATTCAGATTTATTGCAATCTTATCAGAACCTGTTCCCATATCATCCAAAAAAGGTGGGATTCTCTGTTTTATCGATTGCATGGAATAAAAGCATAAGACTTTGCTCCTAGTTGAAGATTTCAGATATGACACAGAGCACTCACTTTGCTTGAAAAGTCCTTATCTAATCAAGAAAAATGTTCACTTTCATTTTCCTTTTATGATTTGTACTTCTTTAGCACAAAGACCACTTACTCAACAGTAAGTCTAGTTTTCTTGAGTTGTACCAGAAATCAGTAGGAACAGCAGGTTGATTCAGACCCCACAGGAAGTTACTCTGGGGTTGCAGGAATGCTTACAAC
>NW_006921672.1:9345070-9346464 GCF_000298275.1 Orycteropus afer afer | reverse complement strand
TATCTTCTACAAGTAGATTTCTTATCTATATGCATCTAAGAGAACTCACCCATTAGCTAACTGCTTCTTATGATCAGGGGCTTATCTGTCTTGATACTCACCACTCATTGGAAGGAAGATTGGGCAATCTACTTCCATAGTGATACCTCCTCGGAAACCCAAGGAGGGATCGCTATGAGTCGGGTCCAACTCTAGAGCAAATAACAACAACATTAATATAACTCCTATGATATAACAAGCGTTCATTCAACCAGCAAATACTTACTGGACACTAACTAAGAGCTGCTCATCATTACACAGTGCTGTATGCTGTGTAATATGATGATGAACATGATTTAAGAGGCACTGGGCGAGAGCAAAGGCAATAGCCATACACAAGGATAAAGTTAGCAAGGAGGGCTGTGGAGGGCAACAAGAGCACAGGGAGGGCATTCGGTTCAGCTCTGAGGACACTGGAGAAGATTTCCTGGAAGCAGTGATGTCTAAGCTCAGTCAGAGTTCACCAGGTGAAAAGAGGCTAAGAGGATTTTTCTAAGCAGAGAGAACATCAAAGCAAAAAAAAAAAAAAATCAATAAAAATGTGTTGATTCAACTTGAATGAAATTCTCATTTTGTAATATCACTACGAAGCTCACAAAATCCTGGGGATGTGGAGTTGTATTGTAAACACAAAGCAACCATGCTGTGGAGTCGGATCCAACTCATAGCGACCCCTCCTTGGGTTTCAGAGGCAGTATCACTATGGAAGTAGATTGCCCAACCTTCCTTCCAAAGAGTGGCTGGTGGGTTTGAACCACCAGCCCTCTGATTAGCAGTCAAATGCCTTAGGCACTACGCCACCAGAGGGACTCTGTTATGTTAAATACCCGTATCATTAGTTTTCCATTCTATTTTCATGTGGAAACTCCTGAAGTGACTTATCATCCCTGATAGAGTAATAGTGGTTGTGTCTGACAATAATTCAGTAATTCTAAACTATCCATTGAAAATGTCATTCTTCATTATGTATTTTCTAGATTAAGGAAGCTCAACTGCAAAACACTCGATGCACCCTGCAAATAGATAATGCTAAAATGGCTGCTGCTGACTTCAGATTGAAGTAGGTTCTCTAATACTACGGTAAAGTGTCCTGAAAAGGAATTCCTTTCAATAGTCCCTCATGACACCTAATTTTCAATGCTATTGCTGGTAAAGGAGATACCATTAAGGATTTTTAGAATCTTACTTCCAAGATCATTAAAAGCGATCTGGCCTAACCCAGCACTCACTGCTGGGCTTCTGTTTCCTACAGTCTTAAAATTTGGTCATCCACAAGGGGCAAGGTTGTGGTCACTGCTTGGTCACAGCCAACTACCCAGAGGGACCGAGTAGTTGAACCTGCGGGCTTGGGACCA
>NW_006921672.1:9336091-9344500 GCF_000298275.1 Orycteropus afer afer | reverse complement strand
AGGAGAGTATGGAGGGATGGACACTGGGAAGAGGTAACTATGGGGAGGAAGTGGGAGGGGAGCTGTTGCATTGTGGTAAACTGTGGTCAATGTCATGAAACAAAGTATGTATGAACTGCTGTATGGAAAGTGAATTTGCTCTATAAATCTTCACCCAAATCACAATTAAAAAAATAAAATAAATAAAAAAATTTGGTCATCCAGTGTGTAACTGAGCAGCACCTCAAGAAACTGCTACTGTTCTCATTGACTACCTCTGGTTGCTAAAATGTTCTTATATATATATATATATATATATATGTATATATATATATATACATATATAGTAATCTATGATCTACTTTCCACCAAGTAAATGTAATTCCATCCTTTGGAGTAATAATACAGCAATTTACTCCTCATCTTCTACCTTTCTGCTATCTCAGAAGAGCGATTATGTCTACCTTCAGTGAGTCTCCAAATGGGATATTCATGTTCCTTCGAGTACCTATATGATCCAAGTTCCAGGAGTGTGTCTTGAAGCTTTTCTAGTTTATCAGAGTTTTACAATATGGTCTAGCCAGCCAATTTTTTTTGTAGCCACATCACACCTCAGGATATAAGAACTTTTCCTCTTAAATGTCTTCCATACTCCGGCTTCCTCGTCCCAAATTTGTACAATCCAGTGACACTAAGGGAGCTCTGGTGGCGTAGTGCCTAAGGCATTTGACTGCTAACCAGAAGGGTGGCGGTTCAAACCCACCAGCCACTTCTCAGAAGGAAGATTGGGCAATCTACTTCCATAGAGATACTGCCTCGGAAACCCAAGGATGGGTCACTATGAGTCGGATCTGACTCAACGGCAGTGGGTTTTTATTGACACTAAAAAGTGCTGTGTAGTTTAGAAGGACAGCATTTTAATGCTACAAGGGAGTCAAAAGAAGTAAATGAGAAAGCATACCTGAAAATCAAGTCAGTAAAAGTTCATTAATTCCAGTTCTACTAAGTCAGTATCTGAATGTCTCACTGCATTCTTTTTTTTTAATATGTTTGCTATTTTTTAAAAATGAATGGATATAAGATTATAGAGGAGAATGCATGACATTTAATGTAATTATAAAACTTTGGATGCATCTGTTTACAAAGTAATAAAAACAAATTGATCTTGTATATTCATTAAGTAAATCAACTAACCATTATTTAACATCAATAATAAGAGCCCTTTGCTAACACCATAATTAAAGGGAGGAGGGGGAAAAAGACTTTTAAAATATGTTCTAAAATTCAGAAACTTCTGAAAGTTATTTCAGATTGCCTATTCACAAATCACTCCAAATCATAGAGATTATATTGTGGAGCAGATTATCTGGTTCCTAGGTACTCAAACACATTTTCTGAATAGTGCCTAAGGCACTTGACTGCTAATCAGAAGGCTGGCGGTTCAAACCCACCAGTCTTGCATGCTACATAAAAATCTATCTCTTTATATTAATGTTATCTCTGCTACAATGACTGCAAGAGACTCCATTATCTTTGTATGTTAATTGATTCACAGGTGTGAGACTGAATGGGGATTCCAACTAACACTGGAGGCTGATCTCCACGGCCTGAGTAAGAACTTTGATGATCTAACCCTACGCAAGACAGACTTGGAGATGCAAATTGAAGAACTGAATAAAGACATAGTTCTCCTCAAAAAAGAACATGAGGAGGTAAGAAAATATTCAGAAGTGGTATTGGGAATGACGGCATTTCTCAATTAAGAATAAGGAGAAGGGAGAAGAGGAAGAGGAAGAAGAGGAGGTCCAAAACCAAACTCAGGGCCGTCGAGTCGTTTTCTGACTCATAGCAACCCCTCCTGGGGTTTCCAAGGCGGTATCACTACGGAAGTAGATTGCCCAGTCTGCCTTCTGAGGAGGTAGTAGTGGTAATTGTGACGATGAACAAGATGACAACAATGGTGACATGAGCCCTAACTTTTTATAAAGTCGTTGTATGAGTTAAATAACTTAGAACAGTCCTTAGCTCATTATAAGTGTTGTTGCTATTGTTATGTGCCGTCAAGTCGGACCCGACTCATAGCGACCCCTCCTTGGGTTTCTGAGGCAGTATCACTACGGAAGTAGATTGCCCCACCTTCCTTCCGAGGAGTGGCTGGTGGGTTTGAACCGCCAGCCTTCTGGTTAGCAGTCAAGTGCCTTAGGCACTATGCTACCAGAGCTCCCCATTATAAGTGTAGTTAATATTTTATTCCTTTTTGACTCATTCCCAATAAATCATAAGACTTCTTGTCTTTTCTGTTCAGCCTTATCTGTGCTGCAGACTAAAATGAATGCGTATTTTCACTCTTGTAGGACATTGAAGGCCTGCGCAAACAGCTGGGCAACACCGTCAATGTGCAGGTGGATGCTGCTCCGGGCCTGAGCCTCAGCACCATCATGGATGAAATGAGGCAGAAATATGAAGAGTTGGTCCAGAAGAACCTTCAACAGGTCAAGGAACAGTTTGCAAGACAGGTAATAGCATGGTTCTAAAGGGTGAGCAACTGTGTTGAAACTGTTTTCCAGAAAGAGTTAACTCTTTTCCGTTCTTTGTTTCTTGTCATTTTTGGAACTTTAGACTGAAACTCTGCAGGATCAAGTCAAAGTGAACAAAATAGAAATGATAGGAACTGAAGATCAAATCAAGGAGCGGAGGCGCACCTACCAGAACCTGGAGATAGAGGTCCATTCCCATCTCAGCATGGTAAACACATCTAACTCCCATTTCTTAACCCAGTATGTGCTTTCTAAGCAGCTGTGTTAGGAATTCCAGAAATGGGGAGACCTATAAGAAATAACCCCTCCCCTCACAGAGCTAGCAGGAAAACAGGCCAAACAACTGATGATGATTAAAAGGCAGAGAGAAGTCCAGGAAAGGACAATATACTGCAAGAATGCAGAGGCGAGAGCAGGTAGGAAGACTTCATCGGGAAGGAGGTAGCATTTGAGGTAGATCTTAAAAATTGAGATAAAGTTTAAGGTTGGAGAATGAGAGTAGACATTCCTGGTTAAGCAAATGAGTCAATTCATGATAAATTATATTGTGGTAACAAACAATCCCCCAATCCTAACTGCTTGCAGCACCACCACCACCACATCTCTCATGGGCTGGCTGCAGCTCTGCTTCACGGCATTTTCACTCCAGGGGTAAGGCTAAAGGAACAGCGCCTACCTCACACATAGCAGTGTTGCAGGCTGAAAGAAAGAGCAACCGCTGGACCACATAACGGCCCTTGAAGCTTCTCCTCAGAATAGGCATTTATAGCTTCCATCTGCATCACACTGGCTAAAAACACTCCCACGGCCATGCCTATCAGTGGGGTGAAGAATGCTCCCAAATGGAGGGTGACATAAATCACATGGCCAACCCTAATGCAAGGGACAGGGAGATAAAGCCTCTCACAGGGAGACCAAAAAAAACAAAAGGGCAAATATTTGGCAACAATAATACAATGTACACACTGAGAGAACAGCCAGCACAAAGCAAAAGCAACAACAAAAAACAACAGCTAGTGATCCCAGCTAAGGGTGAGGTTGCCTGCATGGGAAGAGTGGGAGATTAAGCTAGAAATACATGTGACGTCTACAATGGTAGGCGCAGAGACTATTCTTAAGAGAAATTAAAATTGAGCCACCTCTTAAGTCTCAAATAAGAAATGCCCTCTTTCTTCTTTTCACAGAAAGAATCTTTGGAGCACACATTAAAGGATACAAAACAAAGTTACAATATGCAATTGAGCAGGATCCAGGCAAAGATAAGCTCCCTAGAGGCTCAGCTGACACATATTCGGACTGACACAGAACGCCAAAACAATGAATACAATATTCTCTTCGACATAAAGACCAGGCTTGAGCAGGAAATTGCCACCTACCGCCGCCTTTTGGAAGGAGAAGATAGGAGGTAAGGGTCTTAGCATCAAGGAATAAGTGTCAATTTCTAAATGCTGTTCTATTTGAAAGTCCACATATTTTATCTTGTCACTCATGACCCAGCAACAATGCATTCCTTAATACAAAAGCGATCACACACACACACAAATCAACAGCAAAACAAAAATATACCAAAAGGTATGCACACCCCAAAAATATCAAGTACCGACTTTGTACTTGAGGTCATGTGGTCGGACTGCATTAGAAGGTGGTTCCAGGTGATACAGATTATTCTTATATTAACTTTTATAATTAATTTCTCATTGAAAGCACTTTTTTTTTTTTTAATTCTCATTGTATATGCATGAGCTGAACAACAGTCTACAGAGGTCCCTGGGAGCTCATCTGAGAATCAACAATGTCCCCAGCAGCGAAGTTATTCAAATATCACGCCCAAGAAAGTCAACAAGAGAACCCAAGATTACACGTCCACTGTAACTCTATTACAAAAACCCACTGCCATCGAGTCGGTTCTGACTCATAATGACCCTCATTGGGTTTCTGGGCTGTAAAACTTTACCAAAGTAGATTGCCCTGTCTTCCTTCTGAGGTGTGGTTGCTGGGTTTGAACTGCCAACCTTCTGGTTAGCAGTCAAATGCCTTAGGCACTGTTCCACCAGAGCTCCTTAATTCTATTATAGTCCTTACAAAAACTTCTAATGTATATTAAACGGGCCAGCTTTGAAGCTATGTGTTTTCAAGTTAAAAAGTAAGACACTCAAGTTTGAAGCAACTAGTGTGATAAAAAGGGGGAAAAAATACAAAAACAGCACTAACGCACATATCACTTAGATTTTCAGTACTTTGACAGATAAAAAGCAGGAATGACAATAACACTTGTTTCTTTTTCTTTTTTAAAAAACAAACAAACAAAAAGTGTGACAGAACTTCAGTTAAGCACCCTGGAAGAGAGAGGTAAGTGTTCTAATTTCCATACATTTGTTTCATCCATTTCCAATGCAGCTTTCTACTAATTATCAACTATGGTGAAAAGTTGAGTTCAACTGTCAAATGAGCAGACATGACACTCCAAAAACCAACCCTGCTGCTGTCAAGTGATTCGTACTTGTAGCAACCCTGTAAGACAGAGTAGAACTGCCCCACAGGGTTTCCAAGGCTATAATCTTTATGCAAGCAGACTACCACACCTTCCATGGAGCAGCTGGGGTTTGAACCTTAGGGTTAGCAGCCGAGTGCTTAACCACTGCACCACCAGGGTTTCTTGACATGACTCTCTTTCTCTCTCTCTCTCTCTCACTGTTGTCGAGTCAGATCCCACTCATAACGAACCCTGACCCCTCCTTGGGTTTCCGAAGCAGTATCTCTACGGAAGTAGATTGCCCAGTCTTCCTTCCAAGGAGTGACTGGTGGGTTTGAACTGCCAGCCTCCTGGTTAGCAGTCAGATGCCTTAGGCACTGTGCCACCAGAGCTCCTGACGTGACAGTAAGGATTCTGAAAATCACAAACATCTTAAGAAGGAACCCTCCCCATTGGAAATCTGTCACACTGTCTGTGGCAGGGCAGTTTTCATGCCCGTGCTGTTTCTGTCCTAAGACGTCCTGAGATCCTGTGAAACAAATAAGATTAAAATGTGACTTTTGATTAATTCAGTAATCAATACTGGAGTGGAGAGGGAAGGACATTTTAAAATTGAGGAGAGTGGCATATTTTCTACATTTGTCTATAATATGGATTTAGAATTATTTAAGAAAGGGAATGGATTCAAATGTTTTCCTAAAAGTACAAAATAATAAAAATCTAAAAATGAGTAAAACTAGCAGTCATACGTGTGAATTAACATGTAGTGTTTATATCTGAATTCAGATATCAAGAAAACCAGGAAGATTAAGACTGTCGTGGAAGAAGTGGTGGATGGCAAGATTGTGTCATCTGAAGTCAAAGAGTTGGAAGAAAACATATAAGCAGCAGCCAGGAGGCAGCAGGCTGCCGAGATCCTGAAAGAACTGGCTGTAATTTTTGCTCCCTGCAGGAAGCAGCCCTTCAAAAATGTTATTAATACTTTGTAGTGATCAAAGAGGAAAAAGCCAGTCTCTGTAATTGAATATAAATGTTTTACTCAAAGGAGCTACAAATAGCCTGCAAAAATGAAATCCAATGAGCACTTGGGTCTTTAAAGCACCATTATTGCCATCTTTACTGTGAAGCATATTAATTACAAGCTATAGCCCACCTACTATCAATTCATAGGTAATGTTCCTGAAAATCACATTACACAGCAATTATACTAAACCTCTTGGATCAGAGGAGTCTATGCAAATCATAAAGAAACCTCTCTCTTTAATCTTCTCTCTTTCTAAGTTGTAAAACCTCCCTTAGCCGGGACTGGATTCCTCACTGAGCATTGTGGGGGCGGTGGGGAGGTGTTGATCTCATTGTGTTTTTGGTATCAGTACAATTCTGCTACCTCTCAGCTTTGTCTCTTTTCTTTCCATGGCCTCTACTGCCTTGTAAATCTTAGCTGAGCTCTTTGAATTATTTGAGAGTTAAATTCTGATCATCAGTGCTGAGCAGAATAAGCATGAAGCAAGCTATGCAGGAAACGGGGACAGATAAAAAGTAAAATCAATGAGGCCTTCTTAAGGTACAGTGCTTCTCCTTATGAGAAACATAAATCATTGTGTGCTCTCTTTCCTTCTGTGGTGAATGGATGTTACGAACTGCTGGTCACCGTTTTTTTAAATAACACCTTTGTGGAGACATAAATCACACACCATAAAATTCACCCTTTTAAAATACACAATTCACTGGTCTTTAGTTTAGTTTCCGAGTCGTGTAACCATCATCACTACCTAATTTGAAAACATCACCCCAAGAAGACTCACCCTACTCCCTCCCCTGACAGTCACTCCCTGTTCTCCCTCGCTCCAGCCCCTGGGGCAAGACTACTTCCAGTCTAGACAGATTTGTCTATTCTGGACATTTCATAGATATGGAATCTTTTGTACATGAATGTTCATATCAGCATTATTCACAATAGCCCAAAAGAGGAAACAACCCAAATGGCCATAAACTGATGAATGAATAAACACAATGTGGTATATCTGTACAATGGAAAATGATTTGGTCATAAAAAGGAATTAAGTGCTGACACACGCTACAACACAGATGAACTTGAGGACGTTATGCTAAGTGGAAGAAGCCAATACAAATGATGATATATTGTATTCTCACTCTTTTTTGCATTTTGGTGGGTGATAACGGCCTTGCAGCTATTCACAGGAAAAATAAATTTGCCTTCTATCAATGTATTAGAGTAGATAGCTTGCATTTGTAAGTTTGTATGTTGCTGTTGTTATGTGCTGTGGAGTCAGATCCGACTCATAGCGACCCCTCCTTGGGTTTCCGAGGCGGTCTCACTATGGAAGTAGATTGCCCAACCTTCCTTCCAAGGAGTGGCTGGTGGGTTTGAACCACCAGCCTTCTGCTTAGCAGTCAAGTGCCTTAGGCACTATGCTACCAGAGCTCCCGTAAATTTGTCCAGAGGTTTGCAAATAAGCAGGATTTTTAGATTTATTATTATATGAAAAATGAAGTGTGTGGTTCACTGAAAAATAATAACAGCTACCACTTACTGAGCACTTACTACAATCCAAACAGTAGGTCACGAATTTTGCACACATTTCTCACTTAATCCTCACAATAATCCCATGAGGTAGAAACTGTGAGGTTGAATCATATATGAAGTTGCCAAGATTCGATCACTTTTGACTTTCAAAACTTGTAATCTCATGTGGTTTAACCTTTCTATATTATCCCCATTTTACATACGAGGACAAATGAAGATTATAAATGAAGCCATGAGATAATACTTTCCCAAAGCCACACAGTTATCAGTAATGAAACAACTGAACCTCTGAGCTGTGTGTCTAAAGCCATGATACTCTCCTCAGTAACTAATCATATGGTCATTGAGTGTGGAGCCACACTGAAAATGAGTGTCTGCCCATCCTTAGTTATTTTGTCATTTTCCAATTGTCGTTTTCACTAGCCAGACACTGCACAGCACTCAGTTGTGGCAAATGGTGGGCTCCCGTTACCTAGCATCACACACACAGACCAGGTTCAGCACAACGGAGGAGCTGCTATTTCCACCCATTCTCACTCCATTGTTTTTGAAAGAAGTGAAGAGATTTCAGTCTCTTTATTTATTTTTATTTTTCCCTTACTTTCTGGCAAAGTCACTTCAAGAGGAAATTCCTTCTTAAAATGCTAAGAGCTTTTGGAAGTGTTTTTTTTTTTTTTTTTCACCTGCCAGGACTCACTCCAGAATGGCCTGAAATTGTTGACAAGCAAATACCAGAGACTATGAATCTAATTGGGAGGAGTTCTGGTAGTGTAGTAGCTAAGGCACTTGACTGCTAACCAGAAGCCTGGTGGTTCAAACCCACCAGCCACTCCTCGGAAGGAAGATGGGGCAATCTACTTCTGTAGTGATAC
>NW_006921672.1:9332728-9334938 GCF_000298275.1 Orycteropus afer afer | reverse complement strand
TTGAACCACCAGCCTTCTGGTTAGCAGTCAAGTGCCTTAGGCACTATGCTACCAGAGTTCCCACCAGAGCTTTTAGGATTATTATACTTAACTCAATTTCCTATCAGAAAAATGAAAACTTTTTCCTTGCTTTTTCTTCCAAGTCATCTGCAACTGGATGGTTCAACCAGAAGTTACTGTGTGAAAAAGAAGCCTTAATCTCTGTATCTGTACTTCTTAGACCAGCTGTAGGAGCTCTGGTGGTGCAGTGCCTAAGGCATTTGACTGCTAACCAGAAGGCTGCCGCTTCAAACCCACCAGCCACTCCTCAGAAGGAAGGTTGGGCAATCTACTTCCATAGTGATACCACCTTGGAAACCCAAGGAGAAGTCGCTATGAGTCAGATCTGACTGGATGGCTGTGAGAGACCAGCTGTAAAACAGAACAGCACAGTCCTACCTCTGACAGGCATACAAATCCAGAGAAGCTTCATAGACCATAAATACAGGGCTCTATACCACATATTAGGATTACCACTGCCGGCACACTTCAAGGAGCTCTGGTGGTGTAGTGACCAAGGCATTTAACTGATAACCATATGGCTGGCGGTTCAAACCCACCAGCCACTCCTCAAAAGGAAGGTTGGACAATCTACTTCCATAGTGATAACACCTCAGAAACACAAGGTGGGGTCACTATGAGTCGGTCCGACTTGATGGCATATAACAACAACAACATACACATATTAGAATTACCACTGCCAGTATACTTCAAGGAGCTCTGGTGGCGCAGTGTGTAAGGCACTTAACTGCTAACCATAAGGCTGGCGGTTCAAACCCACCAGCCACTCCTCGGAAGGAAGATTGGGCAATCTACTTCCATAGAAATACTGTCTTGGAAACTCAAAGAGGGGTCACTATAAGTCAAATTGACTCGAAGGCAGTGAATTTGTTTGTTTGTCTGTTTGTTTTTTGGTTTTTTGGTTTAGTGTACTTCATAACTTTATATGGGATCATGAGGACAAAGGTTAAGCTATCATGTTCACAGAGAAACCCTAGAGGTGAGATTAGGATGGAGCGAACAATTTTTCTAGGCTTTGTCTATTACTTCTACACAGAGCCCTGCATGGCACATCTGAAAAGAAAAATGATGTGGAATGATATAAAATCAAAACGTGGTCAAAAGGAATCCCCATGATACCTTCTGCTCTTGCCCTTCCCCACTGAGGGGCAGTGTCTGGTACCTGATCACACCCTCAATTAACAATTTCTACTTATAGCATTGGTTAGTGGTTTCTTTCTTTCTTTCTTTCTTTTTTTTTTTTTTCTTAATTCCCCTTCAAACAGCTGTTTTCTCTTCCCTAGACTCACTTCTAAGATTCCCCTTCTTCTTGTTGTGTGCCACTGGAGGATATAATTTTATCTTCTTCCTCCCTTCCACCACATGCAGCCTCAAAATCATCCCCTGCTTTGGAGAGTCACTGGGCACTGAAGCCCAGAGGTCAGCTCCATCCACGTCCTCTGGGGAGTCCCTGTTCATCCCTCTTCTCAAAAGCACAATGTGAAACACAGGCAACCCAGGATTTCACTCACTCACAGAATCTCAGAATGTTATTCAAAGCAAGAGAGAAAACTGTGGTGGACAAAGCAATGAGTGAAGTGCAGAAAATGGAAGATCTAACTTTAAGGAACAGGACTTATGTGGAAAATCCTGCAAAGGCCAGGAAACTAATAAACTGCATAAAAAGATGAGCACATGCTAAAGATTTACAAATGGCACATAAGTAATTTTCTCCATTTTGAATAGTCCCTAAACTTGACAAAAATGGAAAACATAACTTTTTGTTTGAGAAGTTCACCTGCTTGTGTTCCTCTCTGTTTCCTCTGCCCCTCCACTTAGGTAATCGCTTTGCCAACAAGCCCAAGATTGATTGTTTTGTGCATTCCAACCTGCCTATACATTTGAGCATTTGTCAAAGAAAATTATTTTCACTTCTATAAACTGTAAAATAAAGATTTGATTTTTTTTTAACTTAGTTCCCCCAACCAAACACATATATACATACAATATACATACAAACACACACACACATAATTTGTGAAGGCACTCTAAAACTGAGGTGGTTGGCATGATTAAAAATGACTGACTTGGGTCAATCAAGGCTCCATTTTTTTGTCCTTTGAGTTAAACTTTTAGCTTGTCCTCTTTTCTGCCTTCCTAAGAATAAAGCC